>NC_072496.1:1760000-1887500 GCF_027574615.1 Eptesicus fuscus
CCACACCGGTTTCCGCTGCTCACTTATTTTTAAACGCGCCCCACCAGCAAGGGGTGAGCCGAGTGGGTGACATCCCCTTCCTTCTGGGTCACAGCGTGGGGAGCCCAGCCTGTGCACGGGGTGCATCCCAGCCTGGACGGCAGTGGCTCTGGGGACGGGTCGGGAAAGTGGACAACCTGGTTTGCACGGCAATCTCAATGAAGGAGGCGGTTATGCATATATTATAATATAATTACACGCACATCCACACCCCAGGAGCCTAGCACAGAGGCCACGTGGGGAATGCCCACGCCAGCCCCTTCCCCGCCTCCATACAGGGGCGCGCATTGGCGGAGGTGACCGCTAGGAGGCGGTGTGGAGTGCACCGCACCCTGATTTCTAATCTCAGCCCAGGGATCAGGAATACCGTGACCTGGCGGCCAGGTGTGGGGTCCCCTCTGGCAAGGAGGAGCCAGCCCCTTTGTAGAAGGAGAGCAGGCCGTCAGAGACGCCTATCGCTAGGCCTGCGGGGAGAATGAGAGGCGATAAGAAGTCCTCATTCCACAGGTATGGCCCCCCCTTCCTTCGGGGTCTTGTCCCGGGTGTGACCTCCCTCACCCATGGGGATTCCAGGCAGGCCTGAGTCGAAGGCAGCTCACACATTTCAAATGCGAAGGCTACGCCCCGGGATCGAGATTTAGCACGTTTATTTCCGGAAAGAAAAAAGAATTCAAGGTCTCCAGAGGAGATGTGGCTCCCAGCGGCTCAAGAAGTGTCTGTCCATCGAGGAACTGGAGAGCATGATGCTAGGCCAGTGGTCGGCAAACTCATGAGTCCGCAGAGCCAAACATCAACAGCACAACGATTGAAACTTCTTTGGAGAGCCAAAGTTTTTTAAACTTAAACTTCTCCTAACGCCCCGTCTTCAACACAGACTCGCCCAGGCTGTGGTATTTTGTGGAAGAGCCACCCTCCAGGGGCCAGAGAGCCGCACGTGGCTCGTGAGCCGCGGTTTGCCGACCACGGTGCTAAGCGAAATAAGCCAGTCGGAGAAAGAGAAACAGCACAGGATCGCACTCATAGGTGGGATACAATGATCAACGTAATTTGATGAACAAGAATAGATCCAGAGACAAATGGTAGGGCTGGGGGAGTGGGGGCGGGATGGGGGGGGTTAGAGAGCAACCAAAGGACTCGTCTGCAGGCATATCAGCATAACCAATGGACACAGACAGTGGGGCGGTGGGGGCTTGCCCCGGGTGGGAATGGCTGGGGGGGTGGGGGTCAGTTGGGGGAAAAGGAGACATAGGTATTTAGACAATAGAAAGATTAATTAATTTAAAAAAAGCAGGCTCCATCAATGCGCTAGATGCGGTTCTAAAGAACGAGGGTACCACGGATACAAAGTCCCCGCTCTCCTGGGGTTCACATTGTAGTAAAAAAAGGCAATCATGCGAATAATAATAAGCCTGCAGCCCGGCTGGTGTGGCTCAGTGGTTGAGCGATGACCTATGAACCAGGAGGTCAGGGTTCAATTCCTGGTCAGGGCACAGGCCGGGTTGCAGGCTCCATCCCCAGTGTGGGGCGTGCAGGAGGCAGTCGATCCATGATTCTCTCTCATCATGGATGTTTCTCTCTCTCTCTCTCTCTCTCTCTCTCTCTCTCTCTCTCTCTTCCTCTCTGAAATCAATACAAATATATCTTTAAAAAAATGAAATAAAATTTTTTTAAAAAAATTAGAGGTTAGTGTTGATTTTTCCAAACCATTTTTTTTTTTAAGTCCATCAGCTCACCCAGCCCTGGTTCAGTATAAATGCGACTCCTCTGTAAGGAGAGAGGCTCGCTGGGAACATTTTTTCCCGATGAAGGACGGTGAGGTAATATTCAAAATCCTTCCCCTTTGAAAACGGGCCTCGCCCCCTCAGAGGGTGAGAGCAGACTCCATCAGAAGCTACTGGTGCGCTGCTGGCAGCCGCCGGGTTTGGCAGCGAGCGGGCGACGAGGCTTAGTCAAGCTGTCGAAATGTCTGCAGGGGCCCCGGCCAAGAGGGGGAAGTCCGATCTGGGACGGCCAGCGGCCCGGGGGAGGTCACCGCCGTCTGGCCCCGGCTGTGGTCACCGTGCAGCGTCAGGAAATAAATCTTTCTCTCCCGCTTCGAGAACCCCCGGGAAAGGCATTAGGGAGCCAGAGATCACTGCGAACGGGTCCCCCGCAGACACGCTTCCGATGACAGCAACTCAGCCGGGACTGGGTCCTCAGGTCCAACTGCTGGAACCCAAATCCCAGAAAGACAACGAAGCCGCGTCCCGATGATCTGGCTGCGGTCTGAGCATCGTCTCGTTATGGATAAAAATAATAGCAACCTGCCCTAGCTGGTGTGGCTCAGTGGATAGAGTGTCAGCCTGTGGACTGAAAGGTCCCAGGTTCGATTCCGGCCAAGGGCATATGCCCGGGTTGTGGGCTCGATCCCCAGTAGGGGGCGTGCAAGAAGCAGCCAATCAATGATTATCTCTCTCCCTCTCCCTTCCTCTCTGAAATCAATAAAATATATATATTTTTTAAAAATAGCAACCCTCCTGGCCGGTGTGGCTCAGTGGTTGAGTGTCAACCTATGAACCAGGAGGTCACAGTTCTGTTCTAGGTCAGGGCACAGGCCCGGGTTGTGGGCTTGATCCCCAGTGTGGGGCGTACAGGAGGCAGCCGATCCATGATTCTCTCTCATCACTGATGCTTCTTTCTTCTTCTTTCTTTTTTTTTTAATCCTCACCCGAGGATATTTTTCCATTGATTTTTAGAGAGAATGGAAGAGAGAGGGAGAGACAGAGAGAAATATCAATGTGAGAGAGACACATCGATGAGTTGCCTCCTGCACTTGGCCTGGGCCGGAGAGGAGCCTGCAACGGAGGTACATGCCCTTGACCTGGAATGGAACCTGGGACCCTTTAGTCCGAAGGCCGACGCTCTATCCACTGAACCACACTGGCGAGGGCTCATCACTGATGTTTCTATCTCTCTCTCCCTCTCCCTTCCTCTCTGAAATCAATAAGAATATATTTTTTAAATTACTTAAAAAAAATATATATATATATATATAGTAGCAACCCAATGGTGGCTGTTTCTGGCAATTTTTCTAGTAGTTAGAAAACTTAGGAGTTTTCAATGCATTCTATGTATATATATATTTAAATATATTTTATTGATTTTTTTTTTTTTTACAGAGAGGAAGGGAGAGGGACAGAGAGTCAGAAACATCGATGAGAGAGAAACATCGATCAGCTGCCTCCTGCACACCCCCCACTGGGGATGTGCCCGCAACCAAGGTACATGCCCTTGACCGAATTGAACCTGGGACCCTTCAGTCCGCAGGCCAACGCTCTATCCACTGAGCCACACCGGTCAGGGCTCTATGTATACTTTTTAAATGTAGGGAAGGTAATATTTTATACCGGTTGCAAGGGTATAGGAAGGAAAGTCCCACCAGCCGAGTAGGTTTATGTCCCGATTGTCTTGGGTCCACAGAACCCACCTGAACTCATGCTTTCTGTCTCTCGGCAGGAAAGCCGAGGCAAGGGGCAGTGAGTCCAACCAATGGAGGAAATAGACCCAGAAACAATTTCCCTTCTCACACGCCCACACCCCATCCCTGACGCCGAGCCAAACCAGGGGGTCATCCCCCCGGACACGAGGTCATCCAAACCACTGAGTCCCCTTGGGATTCGCCTGGAGCACTCTCTGTGCGCGCACCTCCCCTGAAAAGGGGGTGCCCCCGACACCCTGTGACTTCCCACAGCCGGACGGGACCCCCTGGCAGAGGCCTCCCGCACGCCCGCCCCCCTGTACCTCGGCGGGCTCCTCACGTCCCGCCCGGGATGCGGGAACGCCATTCCTGTCGGGGCGGCCGGCCGAGGCGGTTGTCAGATTCCTGGCGAGGAAGGAAAAGGGGAGATCAGGAGGATTTCTGTGTGCGTTCCGTGTTATTCCCTCAGCAGGTCAGCGGCACCATCAGCATTCAGCCTGTCTGGAAGGACCGGATGTGAGTGAAACCTGACTCAGGGTCTCGCCACCCCAAACCAGAGATAGACCCAGAGCAGGCTCTGTCCGGAGGGCAGCGAGCCACGTCCGCCCAGTGGCCCCCCCTCCCCCCACTGCTCTGCCACCCGATTCACCCTGGGGTACCCCATGCCCGATTCACCCTGGGGTACCCCATGCCTGATTCACCCTGGGGTACCCCACCCCTTCACTGCTCTGCCACCCGATTCACCCTGGGGCTAGAAGTCACATGACGGAGACCTCCTGTTTCCTGTTTCTTTTTTTCCTTGTCTGTTAGTCCTCCCCCGCGGATATCTTCCCGTTGAATTTTAGGGAGAGCGTGGAAGAGAGAAGGAGAGACAGAGAAACATCGATGTGAGAGGAACACATCGATGGGTTGCCTCCTGCACGAGCCCCTACCAGGGCCTGGGCCGGGGAGGAGCCGGCCACCAAGGCAGGTGCCCTTGACGGGAATCGAACCCGGGACCCTTCGGTCCGCAGGCCGAGGCCCTATCCACTGAGCCGCCCCGGCCGGGGCCCTTCTGCCTCTCTGCTCCCTCTGTGCTGCCCGCTTCTCCAGCCAAAGGTAGAGAGAGTCCTGTGGGCGAGGAGCAGCCAGAAGAGGCAGAAACAGACAGGGTCGTGTCTCAAGCTGGGGCTCGGGGGCCAAAGGTCAGGATGTGGGTCAAGGCCGGGGGAAGCGGCCGCCCTTGGGAGTCCGGGCGGGAACCTGTGAGTTCCTGAGCCATCGGAGAGCTGGAGGAGGCAGGTCGATATTTAAACTACAGGCGGAGGGGCTCATCCGTCCTTGGAAAGAATGGCAGAGAGCAAACAGCAGGCTGTCACCGTGGCAACGGCGGGCGGTCCCCACGGGACAAATGCGGTCGCTTTTGCCCATCCCTGGGACGCATCGCTCTGCGACTGAGCGGCTTATAGAATCCGGAGAATGTTTAAATCATGTATATACACTATAGAATTCTCTCACATAGCTTCTCATTATTAAACATTTATCTTCGAGGTCGAAATTACTTTTAAAAGTATCCAAATGTCAGTGATGTTCATCAATTCTTTCGAAGGCTACGCATACACACACATCACGTGTCCTTTGGCCAAGCAGCTCATGCAGCTGTTTGTTTATTTATTTGTTTATTTTAATTTGCTGTTTTTAAAAAGTATATATTTTATTGATTTTTTAGAGAGAGGAAGGGAGAGGGAGAGAGAGCTAGAAACATCGATCAGCTGCCTCCTGCACGCCCCCCACTGGGGATGTGCCCGCAACCAAGGTTCATGCCCTTGACCGGAATCGAACCTGGGACCCTTCAGTCCGCAGGCCTACGCTCTATCCACTGAGCCACACCGGTTTCGGCATCGTATGCAGCTGTTTAACCCCTGTCTTGTTTTTATCTGCCATGGGCTCGCTCGGAGATAATTATCATGGTTCTCCGAAGACAAGGGAGGAATAAACATATTACTTCTTCGGGTTCCACGTTCAGCAAAATGAAGGGTTCCTCAAGTCTGCCTCCCCCCGCAACCTCTACCTAAGTCGTCCGGCGTGGTTTCCGGTTTCGCAGAGGAAGCTGGTAGACGTAGCACCATGTTTTAATACGTGATGGGAAAACAGTTAACGGGAAAATAATTTGGACCAGACCTGCAAAAAGCCCTGGTCACCATGGGCTGTTATAAGTAAACCACCTATCGCCCCCTCGTGGCTCGATGGCTAAATTGCAGGGAAGAGCATATGGGGGGGAGGGGGGGACGATAAATCTAAGTGATGGCCAAGAACGAGGGACTGGGACTGGCTACCACATCCATGTTTCCAACATAGAGATTGAGAAAGAATCGTTACGTGCCAGGACAGGTGTGCGTCACAAATAATCGTGACTCCAGCTCGCTCTAGGAGCGTCGGCCTCACGGCGCGTGCTGGGATCCTTAGGGGTAGGACATCATCCCCTTCTCGGCCGTAGAACATGAAGCCAGGGCACCGGCAGGCAGAGCTGAGACGTGGAGGAAGACCGAGGCCGGCCCCTGGATGCAGCCGTGCCTGAAGCCGGCCTCCGGAGCGCTGCTCGGTTACACACCTCGATACCCCGGTGTTCGACTTTGGTTTGCCAAATCGAGTTTCGATCGCTGTGATCGAGGGAATCCCAGCCGGTAGTTTCATCCCAGGACACAGCATCCCGGGAAGACCGAGGGGTGACGATTTCACTGTAAACGCCATCCCCCAAACCTCCGGCACCTCAGAGCGTTTGGAGATAGGGCCCTCAGGGAGGTGACTAGTCCATCCTGACCGAGGTCCCTTTAAGAGGAAATTGGGACCCACCAAGAGAGACCCCAGAGAAAGGGCGATGTGGGGACACAGCCAGCCCCGCTGACCTCTGACCTTGGCGACCGCTCCCCCTGTCCATGTCCATTCTTTGGTGCACAGGTGGCTTCCACTCCACAGGCGCTGGGGCGGGGAGGGACCCAAGAGAAAGGCAGGGGAGTGACCGATGGGTAGGGGCAGTTCTAATAAGGAAGGGGACTCACAGGCTTGTCGTGGGGGCCGCAGGATGAGCAGGTCTCCACGCCCGCCGGGCAGAATCCTGGGAGTTTCTAGAGAGTCCTCAGGCGGGTCCCGTCACGTACCCGGGGCGCCTGAACTGGGCTGGTCCTGCACCCAGTCCCAGGGCTATGTCCTCGGAGCAGCTCCTGGGAGCCGGGAAGACAAGGGGAGGGCTCATTCCCCAGCACAGGGCAGGGGGCGGAGCCTCCGTGACCCAGGCCCAGCTCATGGGTCAAGAGGTGCTCACATCTTCCCCTTGACCTTGCCCAACAGGGGTAAGAGACAGGCTCCCCCGGGGCACCTGTGGGTGTGTCCCGAGAGCAGCGGTGGGCTCCGGGGCCCTGTGACCGAGTTCCCCCCCCCCCCCGCCCCCGCACAGTCTGTGCTCGGTGGGGCCACAGAGGCGGATCCGGGGAGTGATGGGCGGACAGCACCAAGGCCTTGTCATCAGACCCGTTCCGCGACATGCTTTGGCTATGACTCTCTCAGACGACCTTGAGCCTTTTTTTTTTTTTTTTTTAACGCCCTTCCAAAGAGACGTCTTATTTTTAGACTCAGAGGGAGTTTGAACGGCTCAGGAAAGTCCCAGTCACCTCGCATGGCTCCCATAGGAAGGAATGCCAGCAATTGGAGGTGTGATCACCCCATTCCCCGGGGGTTGTAAGATGGGGTGCTGGGCAGCCCCCGTCCTTCCATTTAATTTTTAAATTTTTAAAAATACGTTTTTATTGATTTTCAGAGAGGAAGGGAGAGAGAGAGAGAGAGAGAGAAACATCCATGATGAGAGAGAATCAGGGATCGGCTGCCTCCTGCACGCCCCCCACTGGGGATGGAGCCCGCAACCCGGGCCTGTGCCCTGACCGGGAATCGAACCGTGACCTCCTGGTTCACAGGTCGACGCTCCACCCCTGAGCCAGGCCGGCCTCCCTAAGTTATAAAAACATAAAATCATCTTAGCAATATTTTACGAGACCTGGACTCCTCACCCGGCGGGTAACTAATTACCAGAAACGTACCTGACCCCAGGCTGACTGTTATTATTAAAAGAGGCTTAAAATCCATAACGAAAATATTACATAATCAACGTGGTTTTTTTATGTGTTGAAATGCGAGACGCTCCATGGTCCTTTGCCAGCAGACTCTGTCCGGGTTGGAGTTCCCATCATTTTTTATTATTTATTTATTTTTTTTTCCTGTTTTAAAGTAGTTAAAAGAGTCCTCGAGTCACCAATGGGGAGGTGGGTTTTAATTCTCCACATTCCATCAGATTTATCATCTACCATAAACCTCGGGGCTACCAGCTCCCACTGGCTCAGCAAGTCAGCCCGTCTACCCGGCAGCTGGAGACGGAGCCAAGAAAGCCGCGTGGAAAGGAGTTTACAACGGTCCCCGTTTCATCCCTCGTTTCTTGCCGTGCACCCCCAGTTCAGCCCACAGAGCCCCACAGGGCCCCGGCGCCGACCCATTCCGCGCTCTGCCCCCGGGGAAGGAATCTGACATTGACACTGAAGAGTGAGCGCCCGTGTCCCGGGGCCTGTGGCGGCTTCTGGGGAGGTGCCGGCAGCTAAAGTCCCTGGCATTTAAAGCTTAGCTCGACTGAGCCTTCTGCACGCAGGCCTCTCGCTAACGATTCGCGGACATTCTTTCACTCAGGGCTGCTGAGAGCGCGGCCGTGATTTATGGCCGGGAGAGTTCCGTGTCGTCTTAGCGGGATAGCTCCTCAATGGAGACATTCAACGTCCTGCATTCTTTTATTCCGTGCCACCGGCCCTTGAAGGACATGGTGGACGTGAGGACAGCATCGGGGCACAGAGCGAGAAAGACAGTTTTTTATTTAAAATATATTTAATTGATTCTTTACAGAGAGGAAGGGAGAGAGATAGACAATTAGAAACATCGATGATGAGAGAGAAACATCCATCAGCTGCCTCTGCACGCCCCCCACTGGGGATGTGCCCGCCACCAAGGTACATGCCCTTGACCGGAATCGAACCCAGGACCCTTCAGTCCTCAGGCTGACCCAGTTAAGGCGAGAAAGCCAGTATTAACGGTCTATAGGAGATAATGTATGAAATATAGAACGGCTAGCTGATACTCAGGGTACACATGAATGGGGAAAGTCTTCTTATTTACACATTTCCATTTCCTATAAAAGCATTCAGAGCCCTCGCCGGTGTGGCTCAGTGGATAGAGCGTCGGACTGCGGACTGAAGGGTCCCAGGTTCGATTCCGGTCAAGGGCATGTGCCTTGGTTTGGGGTACGTGCCCAGTGGGGAGTGTGCAGGAGGCAGCTGGTCGATGTTTCTCTCTCATCGATGTTTCTAACTCTCTATCCCTCTCCCTTCCTCTATGTAAAAAAATCAATAAAATATATATTTTTTTAAAAAAGCATTCAGATTTTTGACATTCTGATTTAAACGTAGCTCTATTAAATTTAGCCTTTCATTCAACTACTATTGACTGAGATCCTATTTTTGCTGAGTGCTTTTTTCACGAGACAGCCGAGGAGCTTATACACTAGGACAGTGGTCGGCAAACTCATTAGCCCACGGAGCCAAACATCAACAGGACAGCGATTGAGATTTCTTTGGAGAGCCACGTTTTTTAAACTTAAACTTCTTCTAACGCCACTTCTTCAACATAGACTCGCCCAGGCCATGGTATTTTGTGGAAGAGCCACACTCAAGGGGCCCAAGAGCCGCATGTGGGGGCTCGCGAGCCGCGGTTTGCCGACCAATGCGCTAGTAAATAAGAAAGGTGTGTCTTAGGATGGAAGACGGGCAGTCATGTAAGTGAGCTGGTTAGAATGAGTCCTCGTAATTGGGAGTAAAGATACTCGGGGGAATATCACAGGGATGTGGCCCTCGTTTGTAAATAGACACACTTGATATTCACGTACGAAGTACCCATCGTTGGCCCTGAATTTGAATATGACGTGTCATTTTGATGGACTAAGAAGTGTGGCTACCCATCCGCCATCATTGTCATCATTTTAGCAAAATGGTACTGGAAAAGGGTGTTTTTTGTCCTGTTTGCCACTCCGATGAGTGACTCTTGTTTTTAAAAACCCAGACAGAGCCCTGACCGGTGTGGCTCAGTGGATAGAGCGTCGACCTGCAGACTCAAGGGTCCCAGGTTCCATTCCGGTCAAGGGCATGTACTGTGGTTGCGGGCACATCCCCAGTAGGGGGCGTGCAGGAGGCGGCCGATCAATGATTCTCTCTCCTCCTTGATGTTCCTATATCTCCCTCTTCCTTCCTCTCTGAAAATCAATAAAAACATTTTAAAAATTAAAAAATAAAAATAAAAACCCACACGGAGCCATCTGAGCAGAATCTTGGATGGCCACGCTCCACCGGAAACTGCGGAAAGAATTAAAGGCGACGCATTAGTCGCCGGTTTAAAGCTACTAAATGTCGCCATGGACTTCCTTGGAAACAGCTCAGGGAGCTTCCTCAAAACGGGAAGTTTGCAAGAACAGGGTGTGCAGTGTCGACTCCGTCCCTGAAACGTTATCACCGCCTGTTCTAGTAACTTCTACTGGCTTGCCCGGTGGCTCACTTAAATGGATGTTCAGCTCTGTTGGGTGCGGGTCAGCGGGTCAGGCATCATCCCACACACCGATAGGTCGCTGGTTCGAATCCTGGTCAGGGCACATGCCCGGGGTTGCAGGCTGGATCCCCGGTACAGGGGGGTATATTGCTCTCACATCGATCTCTCACTCCCTCTCTCTCTGTCTCTCTGTTTCTCTCTCTCTCTCTCTCTCTCTCTCACACACACATCAATGTTTCCCTCCCTCTCTCTCCCTCTCTAAAAAAAAAAAAAAATCTTTAAAAAAGAGGGCGTTCCATAAAAAGGAAGGAATTCTCATCATTTGCAGCAACCTGATGAAATTGGAGAACATTATGCTAAGTGAAATAAGCCAGTCAATGAAAGAAAAATACCACTTGATCTCACTCATTTATGGATAATAAAGAACATTATAAACTGTTGAACAAAAAGATAGATACAGAGACAGTAAAGCATCAAACAGACTTTCAAATTACAGCGGGACGGTTAGGGAGAGGTGGGGGAGATAAGAGATCAACCGAAGGACTTGTATGCATGCATATACGCATAACCAATGGACACAAAACTCTGGGGGGTGAGGGCATGTATGGGTGTGGGGTGGGGGGGGTAATGGTAAGATATGTACACATATAATACCTCAATAAAAAAAATAAATAAATAAGTAAAAAAATAAAAATAAAAAAGAGGGCGTTCAAGTTACCGATTTTGTAAGAAACGAAGAGCAGTCACGGCTCCGACCATCCCTTTTTCCTGCAGTTAGCGTGTGTAACCGCCTTCGCCATGTTTTCAGCGTCTGGAGAGAAAGCCCGCTCCCTACAGCTACCCTGAGCCACTCGGTTAATTAAAATCTACAAGTCTAATGTTGTTACACCTGCTAAACGCACTCGCTGCCATGTCAATTACCAAAAACGCGAGCGCTGCATGAAAATGATGCTCCCTCCTGACCGTGCCGCCGTGGCTTTAATTATTTATTTTGTTGGGGGAGATGTTCGAGAACTGGGAGAGCGAGTAGACTACGAAGTCAACTTGGAAAAAAAACGAGGGAGGCCCTAGCCGGTGTGGCTCAGTGGATAGAGCGTCAGCCTGTGGACTGAAGGGTCCCAGGTTCGATTCTAGCCAAGGGCACGTGCCTGGGTTGTGGCTTGATCCCCAGCGGCGGGGGGGCGGATGCAGGAGGCAGCCGATCCATGATTCTCTCTCATCATGGATGTTTCTATCTCTCTCTTCTTCTCTCAAATCAATAAAGAAGTATATATTTTTTTAAAAAACAACGAGAGAGAGGCAAAACTTGGTAGGAGCAAGCCGATGGCTCAGATAATAAGGGCTGAATCATGCTCACATGCCTTCTCCTCTATTTAAAGGAAATATGTCCCTTCTCTCGTCTTGCATCTGAAGCAGTTTTTCGGGTAAAGCTTCCCCTTTTTGGAACTCGTTTATGGTAATAATGCTAGAATTCACGCCTGACCCCTCAACTCTGAATGCACGGAGTGGCCGGATGATGATGATCTCTGCACGCATAATCGTCGGGCCACTCAGCGTGTTTGTATCTCCGATGGGAACCAAAAGGATTCTCAACTTTTTGCTGGAGATCAACCACCTGTTTGCCCTGAGCTTTCTATCAGCCAGTGCAAAGGGGAACACTGAGCAGGTGCACGATTTCCAGTGTCTTTGATATCAAATAAGCGAGGTAATCAGGAGAAGGACGCGGAGTGGCCAGATGATTGTGCGTTCAGAGACCATCACCATCTGGCCCCTCAGTGTACATCACACTGCGCGCCGGCCGGCTTGCCTGTGGCTTTTATCGCTGGGTTGTCAGCGCCTGGAACTCAGCCTACTGTGTGCTTGGCTCTCAATGAACATCTGACAGTTGCTCGAACGCCTCTTTGTATTTATTCCTTATAAAATATGATTGTGTGTATATATATTTTTTTCCTTCGGGGAGCTTTCTGTATGGCTGCATGATTTATTTAAGTAAAAGTATAGCTCTATACATGACTCTTTCAAAATAAGAGGTAGTCAGGCTCGGCCGGCGTGGCTCGGTGGTTGAGTGTCAACCTAGGAGCCAGGAGGACACGGTTGGATTCCCGGTCAGGGCACAGGCCCGGGTTGCGGGCTCCATCGCCAGTGTGGGGCGTGCAGGAGGCAGCTGATCCATGATTCTCTCTCATCATGGATGTTTCTCTCTCTTCCCCTCTCTCTCTTCCTCTCTGAAACCAATAAAATACATTTTTTTAAAATAAGAAGTCCTCCTAAATGCTACTGTGCACAGGCCAGGGGAAGCTGATTGTAAGGGGGAAATCCCACAGAACAAATGTCCTTCGATAGAAGAGCAGTCCATTGGTTTTAACCATTTTAACCATGAGGAATCCCAGCTTTTCTAGAATTGCTGAGTCACGGCCCCTCTGGGTATGTCAGTCCCACCTCTGGGTGTGGCCAAAAGTCCAGATGGGGCATCTGAGGGCTCAGTCCAGTTCCCCGAACCTCTCGTTCCCCGGACCGGAGACCCAAGGCAGGGCTGGAGGGCAGCGGCGGAACAGATTCCAAGTCCTATATTTGCCGCCTTCTGTCTGCACGGTTCCTGGTGTCGACGGAAAAATGTTCCCCGGACCCTATTTCCATGGCGCATCTCGCCCCACAAAGGACCGGAAGCGTCCTACTGAACACCTACACGGAATTCCAGCACTGGAACCACCGAGGGAAGAAATGGAATGAGGCGGGTAAGACCAAAGAGAAAAGACGGCAGACAGATAAGGCAGACAGAGAAGCCAGACAGAGAAGCCGGGAGGTCCTGGTGGAGCTGGAATTTGGCCCGAAGCATCCAGGATGACAAAGCGAAGTTGCCGTGATAAAACGTGGGGTTCCCCCCGGGGCAGACAGAAGGTAGGGGATTCCCAGGAGCCCACAGGCTGTTCCAACCTCCAGCCCCAGGGGCAGGAGATAGAGGTCTCCGGTGGCTTTTTCCAAAGGGACCGGGACACAGAGAGAGAGTGGTTTTCGAAACTTGGTTAAGAACAGGAGGGGGCCGGCTCCGGAAACTTGGAGTTCAGGGCCCCTGTTAGGACAGGCGACCATGGATTCACACTGCACCAGCCCCTCCCGCTGGGCTCAGGTGCCAGGGTGCAGGCCGTGGAGGGAGGATTTGGGGGGCAGCCAGATGGAAGCCAAGAAAGTCCTCGGGGCGAAGGGATTGAAACTTGGGGCGAGAAGAAACTGAGGATTAAAATGAGTCCCTACCGTGTTAGGTTGTTGTGAGAGGGTTAAACAAATGAATACAATAAAGGACTTAGGCCCGGCCGGTGTGGCTCAGTGGTTGAGCATCAACCTATGAACTAGGAAGTCAGAGGTTCGATTCCCGGTCAGGGCACATGCCCGGGTTTTGGGCTCCATCCCCAGGGTGGGGCGTGCAGGAGGCAGCCGATCCATGATTCTCTCTCATCATTGATGTTTCCATCTCTCTCTCTCCCACTCTCTGAAATGAATAAAAATATGTCTTAAAAATAACAATAAAGGACTTAGCACAGTGCCTGCCATATAATCAATGCTCAGGGAAAGCTTGTTATTAGTAGTAATAATTTTAAAATCTAAGCCAGAGAGAGAGAGAGAGAGAGAGAGAGAGAGAGAGAGAGAGATCAATGAAGTCAGGAGACAGCACGTGAAGAGAAAGAAAGCAAAGGGATTTGTTATATCTAGTCCAGTTGTGGTCAGAATAAGGGAGAGAATTCTCTGGAAAGACAGGAGATTCTGGTTCGAGACTGTGACTTACAAAGTTATTCGATTCATCTGTGGGGTTGTTGTTCTGTGTTTTTTGTGTTGTGTGTGTTTTTGGTTTTTTTTTTAATGAGAACCAAGTTTATAGCAGCACAGCAGATCTCAAAATGTCTTCTGTCTAAGAGTCACCCGGGAGGATCAGGAAAAGGTACATTTCCAGGACTTGCCTGTTCTCAAAAGATGTTGGTGTCCCTCGTTAGGGCACCACAATGCCGTGGTTCTTGTGTCCCGGCCTTACAAAGGGTTCAGCATTCTGGAGAAAGGGGCTGCGCGTAGGTGATTAAGGAGTCCGGAGACAAGAGATGGTTTTGAAAGGCACTGGGGGTCAGAGGAGCTTCAGCTAAAAGGAACTGAAGACTCTCCCTTGACCAAGAACCCGTGCTTTTACTCAACACAATTTGTCCCAAGGCAAGGTGGAGGTAATTCACTTCAAAGGGTATGGTATCAAAGGGTTTACCGAGATTGTCAGTTTGGGGAATAGCCTACAGCTGTTCAGGTAGGTGTTTGGCCCACAGGAAGCAATAAAATGCCCTGAGCTGTCTGGCAGTTAACAATCCTATTCAGGTTTGGGGGAAGTGCCGTTTAGCCATTTCCAACAGGTAAACTACATATGTGGCTCAGCCTTGTTGAGCCCCCCAAGTCCCATCAACCTTGTGACGGAACTCTTGTAATTATTTCATGTCGGAATTGGTTCCTGGCCACAAAAAAAAAAAAAAAAAAATGTAATTCAGTAGAATTGGGCACTTGGTCTTGGAATTCCTATTTTATGGAGCCTCCTAGACCATCCTGATGCAGCGGTCCCTGGACCTCCACTTTATATATATTGATTTCAGAGAGGAAGGAAGAGGGAGAGAGAGGTGGAAACATCCATGATGAGAGAGAGATCTCACTCATTTGTGGATAACAAAGAACATTATAAACTGATGAACAAAAAGATAGATACAGAGGCAGTAAAGCATCAAACAGACTGTCCAATAACAGCAGGAAGGTTAGGGAGAGGTGGGGGAGATAAGGACTTGTATGCATGCATCAACCGAAGGACTTGTATGCATGCATATGAGCATAACCAATGGACGCAAGGCACTGGGGGGTGAGGGCATGTATGGGAGTGGGGTGGGGGGGCAATGGGAAGATATATACACATGTAATACCTTAATAAAAAAATGGAAAAAATAAAAGCAGCAAACATTGAAAAAAAAAAAAAAACGATGAGAGAGAATCATGGATCGGCTGCCTCCTGCACGCCCCCCACTGGGGATTAAGCCCGCAACCCGGGCATGTGCCCTTGACCGGAATCAAACCTGGGACCCTTCAGTCCCAGGCCGACGCTCTACCCACTGGGCCACACCAGCTTAGGGCTGGACCACCGCTTTGAGAACTCTGGCCCAGACTAAGACTCCGCCCGGTTGACGGAGAGTTGAAGAGAGAGTCATCGGAGAAGAGGGCACCAGGGAACCCAGAGGCCTGGCTCTGGAGTGACTCATCCACATGGCCGTTGAGGTCCCTCAGGATGGACACTAGACAGGGTGGAGAAGGGAGCCATGAGCCAGAGGGCAAAGTCAGCGACGAATGGGGGGAGGTGCGGTGAGGGGCGAGGAGCAAAGGGCTCTTCCGGAGGAAGAGGAGGTGGGGCAAAGGTGCGAGATAAACGCTGTTGACAAGAGTCTTATGAGGCAGGAATGTTCCGGAAAGACCAGAAAGTGAAGGTCTGGTGTGGCCTGGAAGAGCCAGTTAGTCACTGAGAGACCATGTGAGGAAATATTCATCAGAGAAGAGAAGGAGACAGCTCCATTTCAGAAGGCAGCTGGGCCCGGCCGGCCTGGCCCAGTGGTTGAGCATTGACCTATGAACCAGGAGGTCACAGTTCAATTCCTGGTCAGAGCACATGCCTGGGTCACGGGCTCGATCCCCAGTTTGGTGGGTGTAGGAGGCAGCCGATCAATGATTCTCATCATTGATGTTTCTCTCTCTCTCTCTCTCTCTCTCTCTCTCTCTCTCTCTCTCTTCCTCTACCTTCCTCTCTGAAATCAATAAAAAAAGAAAGACAGAAAAGAAAAGAAAAAGGCAGGAAATATAGCAAAAGGGTAAATCAGGGTTTAGGGGAGGGGGCGGGGTGAGGTTGCCTGAGAGCAGTTGGCCCTAAGAGTGCAGAGCTGAAGGAGAACTTGGAGCTAGAGACAGACCCTTGGAAACTACTGGAAAATGCATGATACTTAAAACCTTGATCGCTGATGAACCCGCACAAGGAAAGAATGCCGATTTGGAGACACAAGAAGAGGGTGGTACCCTGATGACCAGATTAAAGATATTATCGGGGAGGGAGGGGGCGGGGAGGGAGGGGAAGGAGAACCGGACATGCAGAGAGGCAGGGGGAGGAAGCCCAATAAAAAGCAACATGAAGCCGAAACCGGTGTGGCTCAGTGGATAGAGCGTCGGCCTGCGGACTGGAAGGTCCCAGGTTTGATTCCGATCAAAGGCATGTACATTGGTTGCGGGCACGTCCCCCGGTGGGGGGTGTGCAGGAGGCAGCTGATCGATGTTTCTCTCTCATCGATGTTTCTAGCTCTCTATCCCTCTCTCTTCCTCTCTGTGAAAAATCAATAAAATATATTTTTTTAAAAAAAAAGCAACATGAAGACATCCAAGGGCTAAGGTGGTTTTAGGAAAGGAGAGATTGGCCAATGTTTTGGAATTCTCCGGTGAAATGATTCCTGGCAAAGAGGAGGCGGCCCTCGTGACGGAGCGTTTGGTGGTGAGCGGGGACTCGAAGACAGACCACCGTGGACAGAGGCATGAAGGAGAAGGGGGGACTTGGAAATAGCATCACCCAAGAATTTTATTTTTTATTATTATTTTTTTTTTGCTTGAAAAGAACAGGCCAAATGACACAACCGAAATGACTTGGGCAGAAAGCTATCTATTGGCTCATGGAGCTAAAATACCCAGGAGTGTTTCTGGCCTTAGTCAGCGCTGGACTCGGCGGGGCGGGTGATGTCACCGGGATCCCGTTTCTCCCCGACGCCTCTCATCGTCCGCTGGCCTCTGCCCCGGGGTTGGCTGACAGCCCGAGGCAGCTCCAACCCGGAGGTGTTTCCAGCTCAAAGCCCGTGGAAGGAAGAGGGAACCTATTTCCTCAATAACGCGAACACAAGACCCAAAGTGGAGACGGGTGGGTTCTAATCGGCATGATTTGGGTCAGTGTCCATCCCCGAATCGATCAGAATTGCCTACGGGCACCAAGGGACTGGTTAGATGCGGCTGAGACCATAAGGCAGCTGGAGAGAAGGGTTCCTGGGAGGGAAATCAGATACTGACCACCAGAAGGAGGATGAAGAAATTCCAGCAGCAAACACAACTGTCAGTCATGACAGGGGTGAGACCAGTGGTCGGCAAACTCATGAGTCAGCAGAGCCAAATATCAACAGGACAACGATCGACATTTCTTTGGAGAGCCACATTTTTTACTTAAACTATATAGGTAGGTACATTGTTATTAACTTAATGAGGGTCCTCCTAAGCTGGCCTCTGCTAAAAACTCAAGGGGCCAAAGAGCCGCATGTGGCTCGAGAGCCGCAGTTTGCCAACCACTGGGTTAGGCACTGACCTCTAGCAGGTCTGGCTGTAGAAGCAGGAAAAGAGAGAGAGGAATCGTTAGAGGGAGGGTTGAAGGTGAGTTTCAGGAGAGAGAGAGAGAGACAGCTGCAACCCAGAGGAGGGGAAATGGTGAAAGAAAGCAGAGTCGGAGGAGTTGATTGGGTCAAGAGAACCATTGGCAGAATTAGCTCTGAGCTGGTGCAGGGACCCTTCCCCTGAGACCAGGTGGAAGTCTGGGGACCCAACTAACTCAGTTTTTTGATGGAGGTGCCTCAAGTGTAGGACTTGATGCCGCATGACCTCTGTGTACCTGTGATGTGGGCAGGAAGGTCGTGTGTAGAGGCTGAGAAGAAAGGGTTGGCTGGAGAAGGGTGAGTTTCTGTGGGAGAAGGGCGGGTTGGGGCATCAGACCAGCTGCTGGATGATCCACAGTAAGTCTGAAGAGAACAACATTCCCAGTGAAGTTTCCTTTCTCATCGAGCGCCATCGGCAATCTCAGTGAGTGGAAACTTGGGATGAAATGATGCCTACGGATGCCTACGGATGGAGATGTTTTCATCCACTTACTGGCTCACCTGGGGATTCATTCAATGAGAAATCTTGGTTGGGAAAATGATTAATAAACCCCGCTTGGGATTGGAGACCTGTGGGGTCCTCCGAGTGGGGGTCACTGAGCCAGAGAAGACAAGGGGAGGAGTATTTCCTTGAAGAATGAGGAAGAAAAGGAGGGGAGAAAAATAGAAACAAAACAGAGTGCAACCAAGATAGCAAAATAAGAAAAGACTGCATTCTTTGTCATGTAGTCTTCAAATCCTTAGTGAAATTTCTGAATTTTTTAAAAATATATTTTTATTGATTTCAGAGAGGAAGGGAGAGGGAGAGAGAGAGAGAGAAACATCCATGATGAGAGAGAATCATGGGTCAGCTGCCTCCTGCATGCCCCACTCTGGGGATCAAGCCCACAACCGGGGCATGTGCCCTGACCGGGAATCGAACGGTGACCTCATGGTTCATGGGTTGTTGCTCAACCACTGAGCCACAGGGCTGGGCCATTTTCCTAGCTGCCCTCTTACACGTCTTAAAATAACAGCAGAAAAGAGAAGTCGTATGGGTAACATAAAATGTGAAACAAATTTTATTTACCTTGGCTTGTAACCAGTTAGTTCAGAGAAATTATTATGAGGACTCTACCGTATTGGCAAAATGTCTTGGTAAGGTTCAGCTCTTTGCTTTTCCACTGAAACACACCAGGCTTCCCCCCACCCCCCTGCCCCAGGGAATGAATAACAGTAGTAACTACTGCACATCTATCCCCTCCAGCGCCATCTTTCAGATGAGCATTGCTTTGAGGTTCTAGACCAAAGATAACTTATTGGTGTCAGATGGATGGATGGATGGATGGATGGATGGATGGATGGATGAATGAATGATGGATGATTGATGATGGATGGATGATGGATTGATGGATGAATGGATGGATGATGGACGGATGATGGATGGATAATGGATGGATGGATGGATGATGGATGGATGGATGATGGATGGATGGATGATGGATGGATGATGGATGATGGATGATGGATGGATGATGGACGGATGATAGATGGATGGATGGATGGATGGATGGATGGATGGATGGTGGATGGATGGATGAATGATGGATGATGGATGGATGAATGATGGATGATGGATGGATGATGGATGGATGGATGGATGGATGATGGATGGATGGATGGATGATGGATGGATGGATGGATGGATGGATGATGGATGGATGATGGATGGATGATGGATGGATGATGGATGGATGATGGATGGATGACAGTTACAATTCCATGAACAATTCTGTTCACTTGGGGGAAATTGATGGTATTCCACCAAACCTGTTCCACCTCTATCACCCCAGTGCTCCTCAGTGCTATTTGATGCTCCTGATAGAGATGATAATAGATACGATAGATAGGCTACCTGGGAGGAGGCAGGGGAGAGAAGGTGCTGGCCTGATGCTTATCACTAATCAGATAAGGGGCCTGACCAGGCCACCTGTTCAGGAACCTAGAGCTTCTCAGCCCAGCTTTCCTAGAAAGGGGAGCAAAGTAGAGATACCCATCCCCACCCCGAGGCTGCAGGATTCCCTCCCTCCAGCTCCGCCCCACCCCATTCAGATGGTTTCTCCTTCAGCCGGTCAGCTTGCTTTGATGTTGTCCTGAGGGACCCCAGGATTAAAAGGGAAGTGTGGTTTGCTGAACCGAAAAACAGAGGTGTCTTCTAATGGACTGAAGACCCTCACCTATTTTGAGTGAATGATGACGGAGTTGAGGGAGCGGGTCACTGCTGGGTCTCTCGTGCTGTGTCTGTGTCTCCGTCTCAGACTTGGGATCCCCCAGGGCCCAGGCCAACTGTGTGACTGACGGACAGGAAGCAGCTCTCAGACGCCTCCAACCGGCCCTGGCCAGCGATGATGACGGTCCCAGAATATCCAAGGAGAGACAAAGTGAAGAGAGCCACATCTAAAAATACTTCCCCTGCGTCCCCAGCTCCAATATCACCTCCAGCTTTGCAATCGAAGGACCAGGAGGGAGTTGCTGAGAGTTTGATGGGAGAGAAGAGGGGGGAATGAGAGAACGCCGTAGGGAATTAGCCCTCGCTACATCCTTTTCTTACATTGATTTTGACTCCTTTTCAAATGTTGCAAGGGGGGGGGGGGGGGAGATCATACCAAATACTGTCTACTTAGATAATAAATATAACTTTTTTTAAAAAAAATATCCTTATTGATTTCAGAGAGGAAGGGAGGGGGAGAAGAGATAGAAACATCAATGATGAGAGAGAATCATTGGTTGGCTGCCTCCTGCACCTCCCCCAATGGGGATCGAGCCCGCAACCCAGGCGTGTGCCCTTGACCGGAATCAAACCCCGGACCTCTCAGTCTGCAGGCTGACGCTCTATCCACTGAGCCAAACTGGCTAGGGCTAAATATAACTTCCTATACTATATAGTCTAAGCATAACTTTTTATACACTCAATTTTTTTTTCTTTTGAAAAAAAAAATAATTAAAAAAAACAACAACCTGTCTAACCCTGAGCAAAAACCACAGTCTAATGGAAACCAATCTTTCTGACCTGGTGACCTCACAGAAGTCCTTTTTCTCCCTCCTCATGTTTGCCAGCCCTAAAATGGGAAGAATTTTAATGAGCCACCATAAACATTTATTTGAGGGCCACCATAAAAATATGGCAGTGTGTTCTACTTTGAGATTGCAAACTAAAATACTAACATTGAGTACAAAATATTATTTGGGACCTTCTTCATGGTTTATACCTTATCTCCCGCCTGCTGTACCCCTATAAGCACTTGTTTTATAGTTGGGAAGCTAAGGCACAGAGAAGTTAAGTCATTTTCCCAACAACGCACAGCTAGGAAGCTACAAAGCCAGATTTCAGCCAGGCTCCTCAGTATCATTCTACGTCGCCTTCTGGTGGCGGCATTGGCAAAGCCTACATTTCTCCCCAGTGCCTTTCTGAGTGTTGTTTCTGTATAGAGAATGCAAAAAAAAAGACGCTGGGTTCTGTGTCCGGGTAGTGAGGGCAAAGATAGACCTATTCTAGGGGTGCAGCAAGAGGAGGAGGTGGCAGCTAACATTGGGAAGAGCAACGGTCATGTCCTCTCTCCATCACCCCGCATGCCATCAACACTTGGGCCAGTGCTATCACTGAATAGGGGCTCATGCTTGTTGAATTGGGGGATTGCACGGTAAATTTACACGTCATAATAATGTCGGTGTCAATCCAAAAATTGCATCCCGGTCATTTGGAGGGAAAGCCGCTGAGAACCGCCATGCGATGAGCAACAGCAATAAATATAATGTGCCTTTCCCTAATGAGCAAACCCTCATTCTCAAACGATCTTATTCCAAATAAGACATGATAGAGTGTGGTGGCATGCTCACCCATAACGTTCTGGGAATACAGATTAGACCTGCTGAGTAGAACCCTTCACGCTCAACCTTGCCACTCAACCCCTATAATTTCAATGGTCAGCAAAGATGCATAATTCACCTGAAGGGACTCAAATATAAAAATTAGCCCACATTACAGTACCCACTCTTCCCATTATGCATTCTCCCAGCAACCGCAGTAATTTTGATTTACTGACAAGAAAGCATCTGGTTTGTTTTCGTGACATTTAGCAGAAAAGATGCCATTAATCAGCCTTTTGTTGGTCCCGAATCTAAAAATTCATTCCAAAGGAGTTTCCTGGAAGCTCTTAATGACTGTACATCACGGTTCTACTACCCGATATTCTGAATAATACATACCACGCTCATGGGCATTCATTATTAAATCCAGCGAGGAATCGTAGCCTTCCTATGGCAAAGAATCAATATATATAAAAGCCTAATAGGCTAATTGTCCCCGCAGGAGTTCGACCAGGAGTTCGATCGCTCGCTATGACGTGTGCTGACCACCAGGGGGGTGACCCAGAACGAAGGAAGGCCCCGGCCGGCGGCCGGAAGGCCCTGATCGCCCGCCAGGCCTAGGGACCCTGCCTGTCCACGAATTTCATGCACCTGGCCTCTAGTATAATTAACTGAATGTAATTCCCAACACCCATGTCAGCTCGCCCTGTCCCAGCTGGTTGCTCAGGTGATCAGTTCATGGAACATCACCTGGGAGAGGCATTTTCTTCCTCTTACTCCTTGGATCTTGCGTTCTCCAGAATCTTCTAGAGTTCCCACCCCGTCCAGTCCTTCAGAAGTGCTGATGTTTCAAGTTGACATCGAAAAGTGTAATTAACCGACCAATGTCTATATGCACGCACACGGACTACGGTCATTGAAAAACCCAGTGAGGCCGGGACTGGTTTGGCTCAGTGGATAGAGCGTCGGCCTGCGGACTCAAGGGTCCCAGGTTCGATTCCGGTCAAGGGCATGTACCTTGGTTGCGGGCGCATCCCCAGTGGGGGGTGTGCAGGAGGCAGCTGATTGATGTTTCTAACTCTCTATCCCTCTCTCTTCCTCTCTGTAAAAAATCAATAAAATATATTTAAAAAAAAAAAAAAAAGAAAAACCCAGTGAGGAAACGTGGCGTTGTTTTCTTCTTGTGAATCCTCATCCAAGGATATTTTCCCCATGGATTTTTAGAGGGAGTGGAAGGGAGCGGGAGAGACAGAGAGAAACATCGATGTGAGAGAGACACATCGATTGGCTGCCTCC
This sequence comes from Eptesicus fuscus, assembly GCF_027574615.1. Classification (NCBI taxonomy): domain Eukaryota; kingdom Metazoa; phylum Chordata; class Mammalia; order Chiroptera; family Vespertilionidae; genus Eptesicus; species Eptesicus fuscus. The sequence goes on from NC_072496.1 coordinate 1,782,699, forward strand.
CCCACACGCCCTGACCAGGGCCAGGGATCGAGCCCGTAACCGAGGTACATGCCCTTGACCAGAACTGAGCCTGGGACCCTTCCGTCCACGGTCTGACGCTCTATCCACTGAGCCAGACGGGCTAGGGCACAACGCGGTGTTTGTCCAATGGCCCACCCATCTCGGCTGGCTGCCATGGAGGACTCTGGGGTCCCCTCCGCCCCTCTCTGCAGCCTTGGACCCTCAAGATGCTCTCAGGTCCCCCTACAACACGCCAAGAACTCGGCCATGAGAACGGCGTCAAACCGTGTGCCCATCACCTTGGCGGCCTCAGCCTCTGTGTGCCCTAGGTTCACTCTGCACCGGGCACTGAGCCAAGGGCCTCCAGAAAGGAACATCAGCAGACAGACAGACAGACAGACAGACAGACAGCCCCTCCCCAGCCCTCCTGCATTGTCCATCGTCTTTTCCTACCTCCTCACGGACCTCCTGGGAACGTCCAGGGAAGGAATCTGTCTCTCCTCCCCACGTCCAGGCAAGTTGCAAAACCTGGCGAGGTCGCCCCCTACTGACCGAGCCACTTCATTTCTTCCCAGGGAACCTCCATTTCTGTTTTCCTCTTTGATTATTTCGTAAAATGCCGTGGTAAACTGGTTTCCAGAATATGAAGCCGAGACCAAATTCTTTATTAAAATACTATGGGATGCCCTAGCTCAGTGGCAGGCAAACCGCGGCTCGCGAGCCACAGGCGGCTCTTGGGCCCCTGGAGTGTGGCTCTTCCACAAAACACCACGGCCTGGGCGAGTCTATGTGGAAGAAGTGGCGTTAGAAGAAGTTTACGTTTAAAAAATGTGGCTCTCCAGAGAAATGTGAATTGTTGTGCTGTTGATGTTTGGCTCTGTGGACTGATGAGTTTGCCGACCCCTGGGCTAGACCCATTTATTACCTTTTGGAACACGTCAGACCTGTAAATACTTCCAAGGGTGCCCTGTGCCGGACACCAGCGGGTTCGATCGCCGTAAACGTCCTAACCGCCCCGGGGGATGAGCTGGTCAGACCGCCTTCGACAGAAAACGGGAGATTAATGGATTCAGTCCGCGCTGCTCGGGTGTGACTTAAACGGGATTGATCTGTTTCCAAAACCCATGGTATTTCTTTAAAATATGGCCGTCAGATCTGCTGGATTAAAAAAAAAAAAAACCACACACCTGATTTCTCCTTTTAAAAAAATATATGTTTATTGATTTCAGAGAGGAAGGGGGAGAGAGAGAGTTAGAAACGTCAATCATGGGAGAGAATCATGGATGGGCTGCCTCCCGCGCGCCCCCCACTGGGGATGGAGCCCAGTGGAGCCGGGGCCTCCTGGTTCATAGGTGGACGTTAACCACTGAGCCACGTCGGCCGGGCTGTCCTGCTCTTTAAGTCAGACTGAGACCAGGTTTCTGCAACGTGGAGCTAACATCACCGGCCCTCCACACGTCCCTGCGGGCACCTCCAAACTCCCAGATCCCAGGACACTCCTTGGATTGGGTGTTGGCTCTGGAACTCAGGCATGAAAGCCACCTGGTTAAAAAGACTCTTAAAAACGTCAAGCATACTTCATGCGTATTATTTTTTTAAAAATAATTTTTATTGATTTCAGAGAGAAAGGGAGAAAGATAGAGAGACAGAAACATTAATGATGAGAGAGAATCATGGATCGGCTGCCTCCTGCACGCCCCCCACGGGGGAGGATCGAGCCCACAACCTGGGCGGGTGCCCTTGGCCGGAATCGAACCTGGGACCCTTTAGCCCACAGACGGACGCTCTATCCACTGAGCCACACCGGCTGAGGGCATTCATCCGTATTGTCTGATTTCAGATTAGTGGGACAGCATCCTCTGCTCGGACCGTCCCAGGCACGTGGACACGGAGGCCTCATTCGGCCCCTGGATTCTCCTGGCGTTCGGAACGGGGCAGCTGTGGGCGGTCTCTCTTTCCTTTTCCCGATGAGGGACGTGGCCGTGCGGCCCGAGATCCAGCTGGGCAGGGAGAAGCCATTCCTGTCATAAATCCTACGCGGCTCCTCCCAGGCCACTTGGCTCTGCCGCCGGTACCTGCTGGCCGCGTATTTGCAGAGCTTGGATTTACAGCGCCCGCCGAGATAACGGTGAAGGCAGCCAGGAGTGATGAGCCAGGAGCGATGAGCCAGGAGCGATGAGCTCCCAGCACCGGCCGGTATCTGCCACACGCCGGCGAGGCTTCCCCCAAAGCCGGGGCCGGGAGGTCAGCGCGAGAGGAGGAAGTTCAAGGCGTTTCTCTGGGAGCCCAGCGCAGGACCAGGGGCCCACGCCAGCCCGGTCTCGTGATGTCACCGGCAATAAATCCCAGGGCCGGGCCATCGCGCCTGAGATGGGCATTTCGGAGCCCGGCGCCCGCGGTAAATCATCTGGGGAGGACGGCTCTGCTGTGGCCGATCTTCACGGGGAAGGTAAACACTCACGCTCGGGGCCCCGTCCGTCCTCGGCCGTTTGTCTCCGTCCAACGCCATCCACGGAGCCAGCTTTTAAAAGGCACGGTGCTCTGACCTGCGGGCGGACGCAGCTGGTGGCTGTGCGGGAACCTGAGAGACGGCTCTTCACCGCCGGCAGGTGGGAGATGGGCGGAGAGAGGGGCTCTCGGGACAGACATGGGGCCCATTTGGGAATAAATCTTCCTTCACGTCCTTGCCACGGAGGAGAGTCCCGTGTCGCTGTTTACAGGAAAGGTGGAAATTCCCAAACCAGGCCACGCTCCTCTGGTGCACGGGTGTTACCCACAACGCTGGGAGGAGTAGCCCAAGTGTGTGTTCACGCCATCCAGGGGCCACGCCGAGCATGTCAAACTCGCGGCCCTCCGGCCACATGCCTCGTGTACACAGAGTGGCCAGATTATTATGCGTTCAGAGATCATAGTAATCTGGCCACTCAGTACATATATATATGTGTGTGTGTGTGTGTGTGTGTGTGTGTGTGTGTGTGTGTGTGTGTGTGTTAGAGGCCTGGTGCATGAATTCGTGCATGGGTGGGGTCCGGCCAGCCTGGTCAGGGGGAGGGGACATGGGCAGTTGGCTGGCCTGCCTGCTGGTCGAACGCCTGGTCGAGGGGACAATTTGCCTATTAGCCTTTTATTCTATAGGATGTACACTGAGTGGCCAGGTTATTATGCGTTCAGAGATCATCATCATCTGGCCACTCCGTGTAGTTAGCCCGTGTTAGCCTTTGAGTCTGATGTGCTTGTTCTACATGGATCTCGAAGGAGGGCTGTTCTCCTTCAGCCCTACTTTTGCAAGTACTTGCAAAGCCTTTTTATGCAAAATAAAAAAGGGGGGGAGGAAGAAGCTTGAACAGATGGAAAAGAGTGCCTAGGAGAGAAACCCTGAAAAAGACGGGGACATGGAAAACAACAAGATTCCCCCCAGTGATCTGTCACCCCGGGTACTTCTCTGCCTCCAGATGTTTAAGAATCCAATATCAAGACTAAGCACAGTTTGAGACTAAGGGCTTTGGACTCTACCAACCATTTTCAAAATATTTTTATTGGTTTCAGAGAGGAAGGGAGAAGGAGAGGAAGAGAGAGAGAGAGAGAGAAACATCCATGATGAGAGAGAATCATGGATCGGCTGCCTCCTGCACGCCCCCTACTGGGGATGGAGCCCACAACCCGGGCACGTGCCCTTGAGGTCACAGGTTCGCTTCCCAGTCAGGGCACATGTCCAGGTTGCGGGCTGAATCCCCAGTAAGGGGCGGGGGGTGCAGGAGGCAGCCGATCCATGATGCTTCTCCCACTGATGTTTCTCTCTCTCCCTCTCCCTTCCTCTCTGAAATCAATAAACACATATTTTGTAAAAAAAAAAAAAAAAAAAAAGAAAAAGAGAGAGAGAGAGAGAGAGAGAGAGAGGCTTCCTTCAGTGTTGAGAGGAAACACTAATTGCAATGGGATCGTACGAGCCCCTAGCATTTTTCTCGACTTTAACGACAGTGCTCAGCAGGTACCTGAACTCTCGCTCACACATTCCATACCCCGAGACGGCGCCTCCGCTCACTTGTTACCCTGATGAGAGGGGATGGCGCTGAGCGCCTGCACGCAGAGCCGATGTTCTTGTTGACGGGGGCTCATCGCTCGGCCGCTCTCCTGGCTTCCGTGTCCTGAGTTCTACATGCTTCTGCCCGGGGCACAGACAGTAACTGCACCCGACAGTTACTAATATATATTAGAGGCCCGGTCCAGTGCATGAATTCATACATGGGTGGGGTCCGGCCAGCTTGGCCAGGGGGAGGGGACATGGGCGGTTGGCCGGCCTGCCTGCTGGTCGAACTCCTGGTCGAGGGGACAATTTGCATATTAGCCTTTTATTCTATAGGATAGACACTGAGTGGCCAGATTATTATGCATTCAGAGATCATCATAATCTGGCCGCTCCGTGTATATTATACTACACCATTATTTAAAAATCTAACCACTTTTCAGAAGGTGAATAATTATTAGTTATCTCTAGGGACATTTTTCTTTGCATTTACCTGGACTTCCTCATTTTTCTACAATGGATATTTATTGCTCGTGTAGTAGAACACTTCGTTGTTGTCGTTTTTGCAAAGATGGGGTTAAATACTGAGGCCCGTGTGGTTGTAGATACTGTTTTTAAACCTCTTTTTCATGAGCAAAATCTAGATGAAGAATACAATCATCTTTTGAGTTAAATAAAAAAAATTTAAAACAAACAAACATGAAATGCTGTCCACACGTAACCTCCGACCTACTCCACCCACAGGAAGCACTGGTTTACGATGAGCGCCGCCCCTGTGGGTTTTCTGCTGTCACCCCCAAAATGAAGCCGGTAGCAGAGCCTGGAAAAGCAAGAATGAAGCAACCGCGTGGCTGTCGTGCGGGAACGAACCCCAGAGGCGCCAGCGTTTGATGCGTTGCTGACGGCGACGGCTCCCTGGGGTGTAATTAAAGTCCGAGCAGCGTGCCCCCGAATGGCTGACACAAATCGTCCTCCTCGTAGGTAAACATGTCCCCACCGTCACAGGGGGTGCATTCGATGACACGGCACCAGACAAGCGTAAGGACAACGGATTCTGAATGAGGGTTTGGGAACACTCGGGGCAGCCTGAGAGATTCATTCTAATTCTAAAGCGAAACCACCCCGAACTAGCGAAAAGCACCACCACGACAGTGACTAATATCATCCTACCTAATAACAGACAAACATGTAAGTTGACCGTACCTCCGCTACGCCCACAGCCAATCAGGAGTGAGTATGCAAATTAACCCGACAAAGAAGGCAGGTTAATTTGCATATGCAGGTGCGGAGCCACCGGCCGCCGGGGCGGGACACCTGCTATGAGGGGGAAGAACGGGGGTAGAGGGAGCTACAGGAGCGGTGCTCCAGCCGGGAGTGAGGACTTGGCGGCTCCCAGGGTCCGGGAGCGAAGCCAGGGGAAGGAAGGCCTATTCTTGCACGAATATCGTGCAACGGGCCTCTAGTTACAAATATCACAACAACAGCAGCAGCAAAAGCTTCCAAACACCTGTGGGGCCAGGAGAAGGCATAGTAGATTATAGGGTTTGGTACTATCCGGGGTTTCTGGCATCCCGTGGCGGGGGGGGGGGGGGGGGGGGGGGGGGTATGTCTCAGACCGTCCGCCCCATGGGAAGAGGGGGTGACTGTACAAACAAAATCGGTTTGCTCAGCTGCGCACAGTAGGCCTACGTGTAGGAGAGGCCAAAGGGGGTGTCCCCCAGATTCTGTGCAGCCCGAGGCGTCACGCCTTCACACGTGTGTTCCTGCCTTTTCCCTCTCCAATAGTTAATTGCTTTTCCTCTGTGTGCTTAACCCTGTGCAAGGCGCTGAGAACGAAACCAGGAGCCAATCCACTACCTGACCGCTTTTTTAAAAATAGAATCCTTTTAGAGTTCACAGAAATTCATGTTAGATAGCGTGGCAGAGCTTAAGACATATATAGAAAGCCCTGGTTGGTGTGGCTCAGTGGGTAGAGCGTCGGCCTGCAGACTGAAGGGTCCTGGGTTTGATTCCGGTCAAGGGCATGTACCTTGGTTGCGGGCACATCCCCAGTAGGGGGTGTGCAGGAGGCAGCTGATCGATGTTTCTCTCTCATCGATGTTTCTAACTCTCTATCCCTCTCCCTTCCTCTCTGTAAAAAATCAATAAAATATTTTTTTTAAAAAAAAATAAAGGTCACCTGAACACAGTGGTCGGCAAACTCATTTGTCAGCAGAGCCAAATATCAACAGCACCACGACTGAAATTTCTTTGGAGAGCCACATTTTTTAAACTTCAACTTCTTCTAACGCCACTTCTTCAACATAGACTCGCCCAGGCCGCGGTATTTTGTGGAAGAGCCACACTCTAGGGGCCAAAGAGCCGCATGTGGCTCGCGAGCCGCGGTTTGCCGACCACGGCCCTGACACATACCGTCAGCGAGACTGTCGCTTTCCCCAGGGGCCGCCGCCGACCCCGAGGGAGCACAGGAGCGAGCGGATGTGGGGTGCTGGCCCTGCCTCCTCTCCAGCGGGACCCGGACCCTGGTCTCCTGACAGGCTCAAGCCACACCTTCCAGCCATCAGACCTGCCAATGGCTCCGCGGCCATCGTCCCCCTTTCATTCCCGCGACTCCTGACCCCCGTGACCTCGCTCTGTCTGCACCTTCCCCAGGAATCCCGGGACACCTCCTCCGCGCGGGCAGCCCCCCGGAGTTATTACTTCCCGCCGCCTCCCGCCGCCAGCCAGAAGGATTCTAGCCTTTCACCAGCTCCCCGTGACGGCTTCTTTTTTAAATATATCTTATTGATTTTTTACAGAGAGGAAGGGAGAGGGAGAGAGAGTCAGAAACATCGATGAGAGAGGAACATCCATCAGCTGCCTCCTGCACGCCCCCTACTGGGGATGTGCCCGCCACCAAGGTACATGCCCTTGACCGGAATCGAACCCGGAACCCTTCAGTCCGCAGGCCGACGCTCTATCCACTGAGCCACACCGGCCAGGGCTTGACTGCTTCTTACTTCTTCCTGCCTCCAGCCCACTTTTCTTCCCGCCCCGCCACGTCTAGAAGATGCAATTCCTGTAGTTGTTGACCTCTATGACGTAGAAAGTGATCGATCAATAAGTACATTAATACGAAGAGATAAAAAGACCATCCGGACCCTGCTCTTGATGTCGATTTTTTGGGTTGTTGTTTTGTTTTGTTTTTAAACCCATAAACACTTCAGGGATAAAATGAAAAAGTAAATGCCAGCCCTGCTGGTGTGGCTCAGTGGTTTGAGCATCGACCTAGGAACCAGGAGGTCAGGGTTCGATTCCCAGTCAGGGCACAGGCCCGGGTTGCAGTCTGGATCCCCAGTGTGGGGCGTGGAGGAGGCAGCCGATCCATGATTCTCTCTCATCCTGGATGTTTCTCTCTCCCTCTCCCTCTCCCTCTCCCTCTCCCTCTCCCTTCCCTCTCTGACATCAATAAAATATATTTTTGAAAGAAAAGTAAATGCCTCACTCTCCCAGCGTCCATGCCCACTCCTTTCTTTCATTCCACCTCCAATCACATGAACGTGGGAGCGCATTAGAGATCTACGGCATTTTATTCCCACGTCCCTATGCTTTGGGGTTCCCATAGCCCAGTGGTCGGCAAACCGCGGCTCGCGAGCCACATGCGGCTCTTGGGCCCCTGGAGTGTGGCTCTTCCACAAAATACCACGGCCTGGGCGAGTCTATGTTGAAGAAGTGGCGTTAGAAGGAGTTTAAGTTTAAAAAATCTGGCTCTCCAAAGAAATGTCCATCGTTGTCCTGTTGATATTTGGCTCTGTTGACTGATTAGTTTGCCGACCACTGGGCTAGCCTGAGATAATACATATTCTCCCTTATCGTTTTTACAACATGGAAATAGTTTTCACTAGTAGGAGACCCTCTTCGTTATGTAGCCAAGGAGGGGGGAAAAAAAAAAGAAATAAAAAGCCGTAGATGTTCGATTCTGGGAGACGGAGGGCAGGGGGTGCCGAAATAACCCAAATAAATCTATACGAGGCTCATAAATCACGGGGCAGGCCAACGAGCGAGCTCAATTATGCCCAGAAATGGTCGCGCGGTGCCCCGTACTCTAGCATTCGCGGTGAGAAGCATTTGAAGTTAAATATAAATTTCAGCTCCCTTACCGCTGGCGCACGGTTCCCGAGCAGGCCTGTCTGGGAAGGTGAGATTTTCCATGCTCACCCTCAGCCCACAGGGTCGAGGAAAATGCTCAACCCAGGCTAGTGATTTATGGGGTAAAACACGTTTTTAAAAATATATATATTGTATGGATTTCAGAGAGGAAGGGAGAGGGAGAGAGAGAGAGAAATATCGATGATGAGAGAGAATCATGGGTCGGCCGCCTCCTGCACGCCCCCCACTGGGGATGGAGCCCACAACCCCTGGGCATGTGCCCTGACCGGGAATCGAACCCTGACCTCCTGGTTCCTAGGTCGACGCTCAACCACTGAGCCACACCGGCCGGGCCTTTGTAACTTCTAAAGCAGAGCCGGGCATTGAGCATGGAAGGGGCTTGGCAAACCATATTGGAGGGGGAAAGGGATCATCGGGACAAGAAGTCTGGGCTTTCTGAGGTCTCCTGAGCCTGCGGGCTGGACGGGGTGAAAATGTGACTTGATTCCGCCTCCACCCTAAATGCAACTCCTGCTTCTCATTACGGCCTAATAGGTGGAAACATTTCTTTTTATAAACCGGTTTAAAATTTTTATTTTATTTTTTACAGAGGGCACGGATTGGTGCGAGAAAGAATATATGACTTTGTTAAGACCCAGAAAAGCCTTCTTTTTTTTTTTTTCGTTTTTATATTTTATTGATTTTTACAGAGAGGAAGGGAGAGGGAGAGAGAGTCAGAAACATCGATGAGAGAGAAACATCGATCCAGCTGCCTCCTGCACGCCCCCCACTGGGGATGTGCCCGCCACCAAGGTACATGCCCTTGACCGGAATCGAACCCGGTACCCTTCAGTCCGCAGGCCGACGCTCTATCCACGGAGCCAAACTGGTCAGGGCCAGAAAAGCCTTCTTATTTATTTTATTTACTTATCTTTTTCATCTAACTGGGTCCTGGGCCTGATCAGAAAGGCCCAGGGGGTGGCAGGCACAGGGACAGAGGTTTTAATGAGGAGGGAGCCACGTGGGAGGGTTTTTTTTTTTTCTTTCTCCCTTTCGGAGTCTAGAGAAGTCTCCCGAAATCGTGTCTGTTTCAATAAGAGTGAGTTCAGCCCTTTCCTGTGAAGCTGGACCTGCCGCTCCCTGGATTGAGCCATGTCCAGGGAAAACGGGAGGATGCTGGGCTGGAGGTTTCGAATGGACCAAAGAGTATAAAACTGGGCCCACATGTCAACACCCAGAGGCCTGCTGCTGAGCACAGAAGCACGGGTTTCCAATGGGAATGCCAGCATTTGAAACGGGAGGATTTCTCTGCCCGGGGTGGGCCGGGGGCGGGGGGGGGGGAGGTGACCTATTTTTAGCTCATCTGCCCACGTCCCTCCTCCCGCCTCCCCAGCGTTCTGCTCCCCGTCGCCTTTCCACGGGCCCTCCCTCTCCCCCCGCAGCCTCTGTGGTTCCAACCCGCCGGGAGGCATCATCGCTCCCGACGACTCACATCCAGGGCCCTGATCGCAGACCCTGCCCAGCTGCTCAGCCTCAGAACGGCTCACATAACACGCACAGGTGCCCAGACAGCGTGGCCCAGTGGTGGAGCGTCGACCTAGGAACCAGGAGGTCACGGTTCCATTCCCGGTCGGGGCACAGGCCCGGGTTGGGGGCTCCATCCCCCAGTGGGGGGCGTGCAGGAGGCAGCCGATCCATGATTCTCTCTCATCATGGATGTTTCTATCTATCTCTCCCTTTCCCTCTCTGAAATCAATAAAAATATACATATATTGAAGAGACAGAGAGAGGGGGGAGAGAGAGAGAGAGAGGAGAGAAAGAGAGAGAGAGAGAGGAGAGAGAGAGAGAGATCACTTAAAAAAAACGAACAACTACAGACCCAGCGGATGCCCGGGAAGGTGACGGAATGGCAAGTGGTTTGGCGGCCGCTTCCACGGAGATGAGTGTGCCCGGGAGGCCCTTCTGCTCACACGCAAACTCACATGGTCTTAATTCCCGCCTCTCAGCACCGTGCTGCGCCCCCCGCCTGCATTGCCCGCTGGGCTCCCAGGCGGGGCGGGGGGAATCGGGCTCCGGGGCCAGGCTGTCTCCCGCCCGCTTGCTGGGCTTGGCTTTTCTCTCCCTCCCCCGGCACCTGGGCGTGTGGGGAGCGTTCGTTTTCACTTAGCAGCCCGGCGCCCTGGGGGGTCACACGCCCTTCCTCTATGACCTCCTGCCGTGCTCACGGCCACGGCCACGGCCACGGCGCAGCATCCGCAGCCGGTGGCTGGCTCTCGGGAGAAGCTATTTCAGCGCCCAAAGGCAGGATGCGCCGCTGGTCCTGAGAAGGGACCCCCACGGCCGGGACCGCCCCCTCCCCTGCTGATGGCATCGCATCCACAGCCTTTCCCGGGGCCGGGGAGGGCACGGACACGGGTCAGGAATCGTGGCAACGGAGGGTGTGCAAAAGCAACAGTGAAAACACCCTCCAGGCCCTGGCCGGTGTGGCTCAGTGGATAGAGCGTCGGCCTGAGGACTGAAAGGTCCCAGGTTCGATTCCGGTCAAGGGCACAGGCCCAGGTTGTGGGCTCGATCCCCAGTAGGGGGCGTGCAGGAGGCAGCCGATCCATGATTCTCTCTCATGGTTGTTGTTTCTCTCTCTCTCTCTCCCTCTCCCTTCCTCTCTGAAGGCAATAAAAATAGATTAAAAGCCCTGGCTGGTTTGGCTCAGTGGATAGAGCGTCGGCCTGCGGACTGAAGGGTCCCGGGTTCGATTCCGGTCAAGGGCATGTGCCTTGGTTGTGGGCACATCCCCAGTGGGGGGTGTGCAGGAGGCAGCTGATCGATGTTTCTCTCTCATCGATGTTTCTAACTCTCTATCCCTCTCCCTTCCTCTCTGTAAAAAAATCAATAAATATATATTTTTAAAAAACACTAAAAAAAACAAAACACCCTCCAGAGAAAAGCATCGTGTCATCCACAGGGCAGGTGGCTGGGGACCCGCAGAGCCTTGCCCCTCGAATGATGGCCTGTCCTCGGTCAAATGGCTGAAGGGCGGGGATGTTAGATTTTTATGGTCCAAAATCCCCAGATGGTGGGTTTTTCTTCAAAGCATCGTGTCTTCCCCGGGAGCTGTGTCCGTGAGCCCTTCCGTTATTCCCCTTTCCCAGCTGCTGCAGAGAGAGGGCGCTCATGAGGACCCCCCCCGGCCCCCCGCCCCGAGGACCTGCGGCCTGTGAGCGGTTCCGTGGGAACATAAATAACCTTAAACCAAGACCGACGGAATGAGAGTCCCTTCCACTCTCGTTACCGCGGAGGAGACTGTACTGAAATGTTTCTTGCTACTTTTATTTTTCTAAATAGATTTTTATTGATGTCAGAGAGGAAGGGACAGGGAGAGACAGAAACATCCGTGATGAGAGAGAATCACGGATCGGCTGCCTCCTGCACACGCCCCATCCTGGGGATCGAGCCCGCAACCCGGGCCTGTGCCCCGACCGGGAATCGAACCCTGACCTCCTGGTTCCTAGGTCGATGTTCAACCACGGAGCCACGCCGGCCGTCTGAGTGGGGACAAGCCACGGAACTGTGGGATGGGGGGCGGGGGGGGCGACTCTGGAGTCTGTCCCCGTGGACCCACTTCCACCAAGAGGAAGTAGGCATCTGTTTTCGCTCCCTGACTTACTTTTTTCCTTAAACTTCCATCGAGTTCCCAGAAGGTGACTTGGATGGCTCAGCCTGTGTTTTTCTTTCCTCCTTCTCCTTTCAAAGAGCTGCGATTTCCCGGATCGGCAGGCGGCCACGCAACGCGGGGCTGGGAGGCGTGGAGGCGTCTCCCCAGGGGATGGAGCCGAGGCTGCGGCTAAAAGGCCATTTTCAAGCAGCACTTCGGTTTTAGGGGCCAAGAGGGTCCTCCAACGCCAAGCGTCTCTGCTTTGACCGGGAGAGAAAAGTTAAAATTCTCCTAAAACCGGGAGAGCGTCGGCGTCCTCACCCGTTCCCCTCTTTCCCGGCCACCGTCCAGGGGAAAACCGCTCACCGAGGCGCTCTGACCGGCGTGGACGGGCAACGTGGGTGCGTCTTTCCGGGAGTGTCCTCCCCCCGCCGCCCCGTCTGTGAGCCGCCTGTCATGATTCCTGTCGTCGACCTGGAGGGCGATGCCGCAGACACGCATCGGGGATGAGTCTGCTCCTATAACGCACACTTCACACGCAGCTCCGACACGCACACACGGCGTGTTTTCACGTCAGTGCTTGTCGGCGCCTCCGTTTGTCCACCAACAAAATAGACTCTACGGATGTTATTTTTTTAAAGAACCATTTTGGGGTTTTCTGGGGATTTTAAAAATATATTTTTATTGATGTCAGAGAGGAAGGGAGAGGGAGAGAGAGAGAGAAACATCCATGATGAGAGAGAATCATGGATCGGCTGCCTCCTGCACGCCCCCCACTGGGGATGGAGCCCGCAACCCGGGCATGTGCCCTGATGGGAATCGAACCCTGACCTCCTGGTTCCTAGGTTGACGCTCAACCACCGAGCCACACCGGCCGGGCTGGACTCTGCCATCTTATAAACGGTCATGCGTGAGCCACTCCACGTACTTTGGATTTATTTTTAAAGAAAGGTATTTCTTTTTTTTTCTTTTTCTTTTAAAAATATTTGTATTGATTTCAGAAAAGAAGGGAGAGGGAGAGAGATGGAAACATCAATGATGAAAATCATGGATCGAATGCCTTCTGCACGCCCCCTACTGGGGATTGAACACATAACCCGGGCATGTGCCCTTGACTGGGAATCGAACCGTGACCTCCTGGTTCATAGGTCGATGCTCAACCACTGAGCCACACCGGCCGGCTGGGCCCAATCGGACTTTCTCGTCTTACTCTCCGGGCATCCACCAGCACCCTGTCCTGGCTATCCCGGCCGCCTCCCTGCACGCTCTCCTGTAACGAACCCCGTTTCCTTGCCTCCAGGCCTCTCGCCCCAACCTGATAGGACATTTCTCCTTCCAGTTACACCTCCCCTCCCCCCCCCCCCCCCCCCCCGCCCCCAGTCCTGCCTGAGTCCGACTCGGGCCTTAGGCCTCACCTGAGTCATCACTTTTCATTTCCTGCGTGTGTGCGTGCCCTCGTCCCCCGCCCTCCGGCAGAATGCATTTCCTCCTCATCTGTATTCTCACGGCCCCACACACCTCCTCACTTATCGCTTTGCATTAGGGGTCTGTCGCTGACGTGTCAATAACATGGTGAAAGGCATGGGCTTCCTTGTCATCCCATCCTGGCTCCACGCCGGGCCGAGGTTCAGATACGGATTGGGCTGAACCGCGCTGCTGCGCAAACGCATTCGTGCAAGAGCATCGTGGGACCTCAGGTTCCACAGTTCCTGTGAACCCGAGAGGCCGTACAGGGCGATGGGGAAGAAGTCCAACCCGGGCCCTGGCTGGTGTGGCTCAGTGGATAGGGCGTCGGCCTGCGGACTGAAGGGTCCCAGGTTCTATTCCTGGTCAGGGCACAGGCCCGGGTTGCAGGCTCGATCCCCAGTAGGGGGCGTGCAGGAGGCAGCCGATCCATGGTTCTCTCTCATCATGGACGTTTCTATCTCTCTCTCCCCCTCTCCCTTCCTCTCTGAAATCAATAAAAATATATTAAAAGAAAAAGAAAAACGCTCAAGGTACTTTGCTTTCAAACCAAGGGCAACGATCCCAGGGTAAGGAAACCCCATCAAAGGACTGTTTCCCTGTGAAAACCTGCCCGGCCGGCCAGCCCACCCACCCGCCTCCCGCCCGCCCGCCTCTGACGGACGGTTTTGCTTGAACATCAACCGCCAGAGCGCAGCGCGGACGGCCCCGTTTGGTGATTTGCAGCCCCGAAAAGATCAATCATTGGACGTCCTTCTCCTCCGCTCGCACAGCAGGGGCAGCATCTCAGAATAATGAGGTGCCTCGCTCAGGTCCCCCCCCCCCCCCCCCCCCCCCCCGTCCGTGTGAACAGAGCTGGGATGAAATCCCTCCGGGCCACCCGGGCCTCCGACGTGATCGCCGACCCCCGTCGGCTCCCGGTGGGAGAGGACCACTGCTCCTAACCGGCCGATAGTAAAAAAAAAATAAAAATAAAATTATATCCACTGGGCAGGGGTACTCGTCTTGCGTATCCATCTCCACACTTGGTAAAGCTCAGTCAATACAGCCGTGTTCATTACCTTTGCAATCAGGTCCCCACGGAGATGCTCCTGACAGCTCACCCACCCCAGATGCCTTTTCATTGTTTCAATGAGAAAAAAATAAAAAAATAAAAATAGCGTTCCAGCCCGGCCGGCGTGGCTCAGCGGTTGAGCCTGGACCTCTGGAGCAGGAGGTCACGGTTGGATTCCAGGTCAAGGGCACAAGCCCGGGTGGCGGGCTCCATCCCCAGCAGGGGGCGTGCAGGAGGCAGCCGACCCATGATTCTCTCTCATCATCGGTGTTTCTGTCTCTCTCTCTCCCTCTCCCTTCCTCTCTGAAATCAATAAAAATCCAAAAATAGCATTCTGGTGTTTTTTTTTAAATAGAGTCTGAGGAACGCTGCCAAACACAAGCGACATGCCTTCCCGGAGTTTTTAAATCTAAGAATTACCGAGCGTTTCGCAGCCGACTTCCCCGGTGGAGGGCTGGATCGCAAAACATGGGCCACTTTGTTGTTCAGAGCTTCTTAGCGGGATGCGTACGGGAGGGACACCTCGGGGAAGGAAAACGAGCTCTGGATTTTATTTCCAAAATCTACCAGGTCCGAGGTCGGCAAACGGCGGCTCGCGAGCCACAGGCGGCTCTTGGGCCCCTGGGGTGTGGCTCTTCCACAAAACACCATGGCCTGGGCGAGTATATGTTGAAGAAGTGGCGTTAGAAGAAGTTTACGTTTAAAAAATGTGGCTCTCCAAAGAAATGTCAGTCGTGGTGCTGTTGATATTCGGCTCTGCGGACTCATGAGTTTGCTGACCACTGGGCTAAGTGAAAACATACATCCTACGAGGGAAAGAGAGAGCCCTGGCCGGTGTGGCTCAGTGGATAGAGCGTCGGCCTGCAGACGGAAGGGTCCCGGGCTCGATTCCCGGTCAAGGGCACAGGCCCGGGTTGCGGGCTCCATCCCCAGGGTGGGGCGTGCAGGAGGCAGCCGGTCCATGATTCCCTCTCATCACGGATGTTTCTCTCTCTCCCCTCTCCCTCCCCCTTCCTCTCTCCGGGCGGGGCCCCTCGATCTGTTGCTCCCACCACCTTCTCCGAGTCCCTCAGCGCCGGCCTGTCACCACGCTCCTCCGGTCACAGCTCGGCCGTCCCCCGTCCACCGGGGTAATTGCTCCCTCGGTCCTGCCCGGCCTTCCCCTCCCGTCCGCCCTCCTCGGCTCCGCGCCAGCTCCCTGCCTCATCCCCTCCTGCACCTGCTCAGCTGGTTGGGGCTGGGGACAGGCTGGTCTCTGCTCAAGTTCACGGCCATCGCCTTCCAGCGGCCCTTAGTCACTCCCTACCCACGCCCAGCCCCTCTCCCGGACCGCGGTGTTCTGGCTGCTTCTCGCCAAACCTCCCCCACGTCCTCACCTGCAGGCTCTCTCCGCGGGTCGCCTCACTCCTCCCAGCACGGAGGAAATTGAGGGCGTCGGGAGGGAGTTCCGCCCGCCTCCCGTCCCACCGGCCCACCCCACTGAGGAACGAACTCCGCCCTTGTCCGCGTCTGCGAAAGGAACTGGGGACTAGCCCCGTCCCCTGCCACCTGCCGCGGCCGTCAGCCCCCCACCGCCCCGCTCAGCCCCTCTGGAATGCGTTCCCACCAGCAACCACACAGGAGGTCCCTGTCCATCGTAGCCGAACGGTGTCACTCACCCCAACATGTGCCAGGAATTGCAGACCTGCCCAAATTCCAGCTCCGGAATGCCGGCCTGTCCTCCTGGTTTTTTTGTTTTTTGTTTGTTTTAATGTATTTTATTGATTTTTTACAGAGAGGAAGGGAGAGGGATAGAGAGTTAGAAACATCGATGAGAGAGAAACATCGATCAGCTGCCTCCTGCACGCCCCCTACTGGGGATGTGCCCGCAACCAAGGTCCATGCCCTTGACCGGAATCGAACCCGGGAACCTTCAGTCCGCAGGCCGACGCTCTATCCACTGAGCCACACCGGTTAGGGCCTCCCTGGGTTTTGCCGCCCCGCCTGGTGCCAATCCCGCCCCTCCGGCTGCTGCTGTAAAAACCTTTGGAATAATTCTTTTTTAAAAAAAAATAAAAATATATATATATATATATTTTACTGATTTCAGAGAGAAAAGGAGAAGGAGAGAGACATAGAAACATCCATGATGAGAGAGACTCATGGATCGGCTGCCTCCTGCACGCCCCACGCTGGGGATGGAGCCCACAACCCGGGCCTGTGCCCTGACCGGGAATCGAACCCTGACCTCCTGGTTCCTAGGTGGACGCTCAACC
Source organism: Eptesicus fuscus (assembly GCF_027574615.1). Classification (NCBI taxonomy): domain Eukaryota; kingdom Metazoa; phylum Chordata; class Mammalia; order Chiroptera; family Vespertilionidae; genus Eptesicus; species Eptesicus fuscus. The sequence continues at coordinate 1,799,276 of NC_072496.1, forward strand.
ACCGAGCCACACCAGCCGGGCTGGAATAATTCCCAATTCCTTTCTCCCACATCCCATATCGGCTCTGTCAGCAAGTCCCTCTTTCCCCGTATATTTTCCCCATCTTCCTCCACCCTGAGACTTCAACCCTCAGTCCTTACATTTCCTTCACGGATCGCTTTAGACCCTGCGAACCATTTTTACAATCATGTCAGCCTCCAATGGCCTTCCTTTTTCATAAACACCCATCGCAGCTATTGCCCATCACACTGACACGGCCACCCATTCCCCGTTCCCCTAAGAGACAAAAATCAGGGCCTATGTTTTTATTTTATTTTATTTTCTTTAATGTCTGGCTTCCAGAGGTTGTGAGTGCCGTTGCTGTTTTTCACTCGTATTTCTCGTACCTGCTGTTTGCACCGGGATGAAACGACGCAGGCCTTGGCCCTGGTGAGCCATGCGTTTCAGTTCCTACAGCCACGGTCCCCCCGCCCCCCGCCCCCACCCCCGCCCCCCACTCCTGGCCCCTGGCCCGGCAGCCTGAGCGTCACCTTGGAACTTGTCAGAAATGGAAATTCCCCCGTGACACCCCCCCACCACCACCACGGCCCGCTGGATGGGAAATCCCGGAGTCGAGGCCCCGGGTATGAGCTCGGACAAGCCTGGGGGCGATGCGGAAGCTCCCCTGGAAGCACCGGCAGTGCCCGGAACACGCTGTTCTGTATCCCATAACTATGCATGGCGGGCGTCAGGCGCAGGGGACGGGGACAGGACAGAACCGCCCCCGCCCGGCCGAGGGTGCAGGCGAGAGAGGGACACGGCGGTGGGTGAATGAAGCCATCTCGCCGGCGCGCAGAAGACGGCAGCTGGCCTATTACGTCGTGGGAAAGGAGGCGGGATGGGCCCTGGCCGGTGTGGCTCAGTGGGTAGAGCGCCGGCCTGGGGACTGAAGTTGTCCCAGGCTCGATTCCCGGTCAAGGGCACACGCCCGGGTTGCAGGCTCGATCCCCAGTAGGGGGCGTGCAGGAGGCAGCCGATGGATGATTCCCTCTCCCTTCCTCTCTGAAATCAGTAAAAAAAAAATGTATTTTGAAAAGAATGAAGAAGCCATGCCCGTTCCCAGGAGCCGGGGGACGGAGCCCAGAGCTGGGATGGGGACCCGGGGGCCAGGCAGCAGGTGCCCGTGGCCAACGCCCGTCGGGAAGACAAAGGAGGCGTGTGGGGCGTAGAATCTGGCAGGAGGGCTGATGGGAATTAAGACAGGAAGAGGGTGGCCATTTGGGTACGGAAATGTCTCACCCCTTGAAGGAAAGGGGTGTCCGTGGGATGATGGGAATAACACAGAGTTTTCCGCTATTTTTTTTTTCTTTTGAAATATATTTTTTTATTGTCGATAGTATTACAGATCTCTCTAGTTATCCCCCTCCCCTCCCCCGCTCCACTCCAAGCCCCTACCTCCCACGCCCCAGGTCTTCGCGACCCTACTGCCCATGTCCGTGTCCACGGGCTGTGCCTAGCCCAGTGGTCGGCAAACTCATGAGTCCACAGAGCCAAATACCAACAGCACAACGATCGGAATTCCTTCGGAGAGCCACATTTTTTAAACTCAAACCTCTTCTCACGCCACTTCTTCAACACAGACTCGCCCAGGCCGTGGTCTTTTGTGGAAGAGCCGCACTCCAGGGGCCGAAGAGCCGCGTGTGGCTCGCGAGCCGCGGTTTGCCGGCCACGGGGTCAGGGCAACGTCTCTATTTTTAAACACCGTTCCGAAGAGGCTCGGCTGCGGTTCCGTTGCCACCTGCATCCGAGTCCCCCACGATCCCTCGAGCCCCAGGCCCGGCTCTACACTTCACTTCTGGTCAGACGAGACGGGGCTGTCCCCGGAGGGCATTCCAGATAACACAGGAACGCAGACTTCGAGTCGCTTTTGGAAATCAGGCCGATGGTAATATTATTCTGGGGGGAAAAGAAACCAAAACAAAAAAACCCCCCACGGTTCTCAGGGCAGAGCAGGCAGGAGAAAAACGCCCCAGAAAGACGTGAAGAGCTCCCGATTCTGACTTTGGCCGTGGAGCAGAGAGCGGGGGCTCTCCACCGGAGGGGTTCCGTGCCTCTGAATGCCCGGCCTCGGTTCCCCAGCCCTAACCACGGGCAACAGGCCCCGAAGGCCCAGCCGGGGTGCGCCCACACCTGCGGGTTCACGGAAAAGGCCGCGTCCGTCCTTCCATTTGGACCAAGTCCCGGCGTCCTTCTGCGCCCCGGTGTCCAGGGGCCGTGAGCGTGCCGCAGGCTCTGCCAGGACAGCGAGCTCCGGTTCCCGACCGGGAGCCGGGCCTCGGAGAACAGCGGCATCCCCCGTAGGCATTGCCCGCAGAGCCCAGCCCGCCAGGCCTCCACGTTGCCGTTCCAGAACGTTCCCCGCTGTGCCCACGTGGCATCGGCCGGGCCACGGCCCCAGGCAGCCAGGCCGTGTCTCTCTGTGGCTTCCAGGCCACGGGGAGTCCCCCGGAGAGGTCACGGTCAAAGCATGTGCTGGGGCTCCCCGGGGGGCTTGTGAAATGAGCTATTTTCCGGGTGATGCAAAGCCCCCCGGTCTGAGATGTGTTAGCTTTGGGGGCTCCTGAGGGAGTGTGATCCCTGGGGGTGGCCTGCGAGACGGGGCCACCCCACCAAAGCAGACAGACGCTCGCAGCAAAGCTTTGTGGGTTCTGTTTCGCTCTCTTTCTTTCTTTTTTTCTTTTTTTTAATTGATTTCAGAGAGGAAGGAAGAGGGAGAGAGAGATAGAAACATCCATGATGAGAGAGAATCACTGATCGGCTGCCTCCTGCACGCCCCCTTACTGGGGATCAAGCCAGCAACCCGGGCCTGTGCCCTTGACCAGAATCGAACCTGGGACCTTTCAGTCTGCAGGCCGGCGCTCTATCCACTGAGCCACACTGGCCAGGGCTGTTTCGCTTTTGTGTGCACAAGATCCATTTGCCAGGAGTTCGACTAACCCAGGCCTCCGGGAGGTAGAGGCGAGGGAACCTCAGAGCCCCGATTCCTACCCACACCCGCCTCCCTCGCTTCTGTGCCAGGGAGTCAGCGTGCGGTCGCCAGACAGCCCTTCGACTCCGTCGCCTGCTCTGTTCTCTTCAAACTCACACGATCAGATTGCTTCCTTTTGTTTGTTTTTTTAAAAATGGGCCCGTTTCCCCCGGCCGGCGTGGCTCAGTGGTTGAGCGTCCACCTAGGAACCAGGAGGTCACGGTTCGATTCCCGGTCAGGGCACACGCCCGGGTTGCAGGCTCGATCCCCAGGGTGGGGCGTGCAGGAGGCAGCTGATCCATGATTCTCTCTCATCGATGATGTTTCTATCGCTCTCCCCGTCTCTGACATCAATAAAAATGTACTTAAAAATAAAAATAATTTTAAGATGTGCCTGTTTCAAATATGTATTATTTTGTCTCCCGCCCCCCCCCCATGTCTGCTCTCAATGATCCCCTTGCCCCCTCCCTGCATCTCACATGCCAGACAAGTATCTAAAGGTTTGTAGGACCGGGTGAGGTGCCACAATATTTCTGACCAAAACTGCCCCAGGGGATGGAGAAGATGGGCGAAAGGAGGCAAAGCTGGGGGGCAGGGACTCCCACACACCGTCCAGAAACGGATCAGAAAATCTAAGTCGCTCAGAATTATCTGCGTGTCGTGGTGTGTGGCTTTTTTATTTATTTTTAAACCGTGAGTTGCTCTCTCTTTACATTTGTTTTTATTTTATTTTGTGTTTTTTGTTTTGTTTTTTTTTGAGTATCCAGGAAGCGAAAGCATTTAAGAAAACATTCAGGATTCTGAGAACACGTGTCAGTGAAATATTTAATGTCTGCCATCCGTAAAAGTTACATCATTTACATAGGGTTCATTTGTATATAATAAAAATTTCATCAGCATGAAAAAAACTTTTCTGGAAAGGTGGACGCTAGCGTGTGTCACACCTGCTTTGGATATACAGCTAAATAGCAACCGTTTAAAAAAAAAATCCTTTCCTCCAGTATCCCCTTTCACAACTTAAAAACACGAACCTCGTGCCTACATGGGACGTGTCCCTCCTCCCACGTGCACCGCCGTGTGTCGTGTCCTAAGACGTGAACTCTGCAAGGACTGGGTCTCTGCAGCGTTCGGAATGTATGTGGATACTTCCGTCCGTCTGCCCATTGCATAGCGGACATGTGAACTCACAGAGAGTCTGCGCGTGTCACCCTGGCCGTCTACAAACGCTGCTGAGATTTTTACGTGCTACTGGATTCTAAGTCTATTTTGTTGTCGTTCGGGGTTTCTTGGTGTGTGTGTGTGTGTGTGTGTGTGTGTGTGTGTGTTCTTTTCTTTTCTTTTTAATACATGTCCACTGATACATGAGAAGTCCAAGAACCAAGTCACCAGTCGCATCCTAGACTACCCGCATGGAACCCTCAACCGTCAAGTCGCACTTGACTTTGCTCCTACGTCCCCCACACGGTCGGAGACGTGTGGGCGCCGCGCCCTGCAGCCCGCGTGCACACTCAGCCTCCACGGTGAGTGTCTTCCCCATAAAGGTAAGTATGCTCGCGTAGAAGGAAATGTTTATTCGTGAAAGCTATTGATCATACAGGAAACAGCAAAGAGGCGTCTTCATACAGAGGTGCGCCGCGGGAGTGGCGGGTGGAGAGGCACATGCAGAGATTTCTGATTCGAAAAAGGAATGAACAAGGAGTCTAGAATTACGGGGTGCGGGGGGGGGGGGGTGGACCGGGGGGTGGGGGGTGGGGGGGCCTTGATCCCTACACTCTCCCGTGAGCCCTGGTGTGTGGCTCTGACTTGACCATCGGAAGATGCCATTCACAGGGAGGGCCAGGGCACAGGAGCAAGCAAGCCGGTGAGAGGAAGGGGTGGGGGGTCGTATGTGCTTGGCCAGTGGGCGGGGGATTTGCTTTTCCAGGAATGACCGGCTTCGGAGTTGGGGTGCGCACACCGCTCGCTGCCCGGTGGCTCTGCGTATACGCGGGTCTATCTCGTCACGTGTTAAGCCACACCACGTGAAGCCCCCGTGTGTGTGTGTGTGTGTGTGTGTGTGTGTGTGTGTGTGTGTTCGGCGTCATAAAGAACAGAATTATTGTTCACCATCAGGAAATGACATTTAAGTCTCTCTCTCTTTCTTTTCTTTTTTTTTTTTTTTTTTTCCTTTTTGGCTCAATAGGTTTATTTTAGGGTGTGTGGTTAGCAATAACCTAATATTTGTCTTTGTCTTCACTGCTGTGGATTTCCGATCAAACTTTCCCCTTCTTTTAATACTTTAGGGAATTTTCAATCGTCGGGATGTTTGGCTGTAATACCCCAAGATTTGTTCTCCCTGAAAAAAATCATAGTGACAATTTATTAACTACAGAGCAACTCGGCTTTTAGGGGTCTTCAATTTCTATTTAGGTTTACAAACATCCATTGGTGCTCAAATAGACCTGCTATTAAATCTTAATCATATTTAAAGGTTTCTTTTTTTTTTTTTTCATGCAATCACTTTATCGGTTCGTTACCGCTCTCTTTTTAAAAAAAAACAAAAAAAGATTCTAAAACGTGGGCTGACTCAAATCTATGGGGCATTACTGTTATCCTAAGAAAATAGACTCAGAGGCAAGTCCAATTGCATGCCCATGGGGTGTATATTTCAAGCGATTCAGAAGTCTGGAGATCTTAACACTATTTGTATGTTTGGCTATTTTTTCTTTTTTTAAAAAGCGTTTGTATTTACTCCTTTCATAGCTTCCACATAGCGTATTGGAAACACATCGGCCCAGTTAGGCTTTCAACAAAACTGGTGGGAAATAAAACTCCTTAGATTCAACATGGTTTGTTCACACAGATTTAATAGGATAAATCACAATTGTTTGGTCCAATAAATATTTAAGGGGGGGAATAGGTTTCTATACAATCAATGCGTTTTATCAATGAACAAAGAAACAGGGACAGTTGCGCTAGACCACTTAACTGTACTATCCACACGAAGCTCAATATATAAGATTATTGGATTCAGTCAACTACCGCTGGAAGAGGGCACACCGCTTTCTATGACAAGTCCGTCCCTCTAACCGGATACACCGTAAAAAAGAGTTTTCAGAAGTAAGAGGTCCAACAGTACAAAACTAGTGAGGCGTCCGAAGGGTTTCAAACAGCGAACAAACGACACAGAGAATCCTGATTATTATTATTATTTTTTTCTTCCACAAAAACTTACTTCCGAGTGAGATCATTAAGGCACATAGGAGGAACTGAGTTATAATCCGTCTACTTCAGAAAGTAGACCTGATATAGTACCATAGGTTGTTCCGTCAAAGAACAACGAGGGTTAAGGGTCGCTGTAGGAGTGTAGGAAGGACATCTCTCAGCCTTATCAAGGGTAGGTTTGGTCTGGTGAGTGGTAAATGCCCAAAAAAAAAACACGTAATAAAAAAACAAACCAAAACAAAAAACAGGGAAAGTCAAGATTTCCACCCCGTCGAAGATGACACCACGCGTGCTAAGTATATAAATCACACCTTTCTTCGGTTACAGTGTTAACTTATCTCCCGTCCTCTTTAATTTTATTTTTATTTTTTTTTAAAAATAAGCTACTTTTCTGTGCTAATTTCCTAAAGACCCTGAGCAAAAGTTACAATAATGCACTTTAAATGTGGGCAGTGAGCTGTCGATATGGAACCACACGTCTGTACAGCCGGCAGGACACCTTGGAAAAAAAAAATACCTAGGAAACAGCCACTTGGACCACCAGAGATTGGAGGGGTCCGAGAAGTGGGGGGACATGTGCAAAGTCATTCTTAACAATCCACTAAAGCAAGACGTATATCTTGACTCCTTTATTTTATTTTATTTTTAATTATTATTATTATTATTATTATTTTTAGGAAATCCACATTCTAATTGGTATTTAACTACCACGGAATCTTACAGATGGACACTCACCACTGCCCAAACCATCACGATTTTTAGCTTAAATTAAAAGGAGAAGAAAACAAAACAAAAAAAAGGCTACTGTAAACTAGGAAATATATTCAGATCAGCGTCCACGCGGCCTCTGAGTTTATCTACGTCAACGACTTTACATCTCTCAGGTCAGAAAAGTTTTCTTCTGACAAATGTACGGGCCTGTGCCAAAGTAAAAAAAAAAAAAAAAACAGAGCAGAACATCAAAGAATTCTCCTTGTGGGTATGAGTCTACTAAGTTTTGTTTGTTTTTTTTTTAACATGATTCACGTAGAATGCCAGACACAATATCATGGTACAGCTCAAGCCAATTCATAAAGCTATTAAGTGTATGCTGATTTTTTTCCCCGACTCCTTAAAAAATTATATTTTGCTTATTTCCACTTTCCCTGCGAGGGGGAGAAAAAATTAATTTGGAAAGAATGGTTTTACAACTACCATGTGCAGCTTTGGAAGGCTAAAAAAATGTAGGATTTCAAGCTCTATTTGGGGTTTTGTGGGTACGCGGGGAGTTTAAGTATTGTTCAAAGGAGCTGATGGAAGGTTTGTGTCACGTTCCTGGAGGACTTGTTCAACCTCATAAACCTAATGAATCTCTCCTATTGGAGCTGCTACCGTGACTGCTTTTGCTCAATCCTATTCCTCATTCGTAAGAAAAAAGGAGTGTCCAAAACATTCTTTTTTTTTTTTCAGTTTAAAAATTTTTTTCAAATGGGACGTCTTCAAAATTCCCTAAGGACACCTACAAAGGCAAGATTCCCTAAAGAGTTTTCATCGACGGATACTTTAATTAACCTAATCACTGACGCGGGAATATGGCTATTTTCCCATCAAAATACCACTCTCTTTTTTATTCCCCCCCCCCCCCCTCCGAGATTTCTGGAAATAAGTAACATACAATTTTAGGAGGCATTTGGATGATTCAAAACCCCCCCTTGCCGACTGAATGATCTGATTCACTTTTCCAAAAAATAAAAAATAAAAAAAAAACACCAAAAAAAAAAAAATCCAACTACACTTTGTAGACAAAAAATAATAATAATAATAATAATAATAATAATAATAATAAATACACTTTGTCAAGGAGACGGGACGGTAAACTCATTGGCCACGTGGCTGCTGATGCTACACACCAGGCTGTTTTAATTCCCCAAATATTAGAAGGAGGGAGGGGCGGAGGGGGGAGATCTTGGAAATAATAAAATAATAATAATTAGGGTCAGAATCAAAAGAAGAGGAAGCATTAAAAACACAAAAGCAGGAAACCACTGTTAGAAAAGGCTCGTTAAGGTGGTCTGTGGGGGGCTGGCGGGCTCCTGGCTGTCCAGGTTAGAGGTCACGGCTGTCCCTACGGGGAGAGTGGGGGCGGCCAGGTCTGTGAGGGCGGCCGCCGGGCCGGGCGGGGTGAGCGCGCCGCTGTCCGCGGGGGGCGGCGCTGGGAGCGACGGGCCCTCGGCTTTATCCACACCCCCATTCTCCTGCCGCAAAAGGTTCCTTCGGAATTTGGCTCGTGCGTTTTGGAACCAAACCTGCAAACCAATCCCAAGGGATGTCTTTACTGAGGTTTAATTTTAGACCCTTTTTTTTTTTTCTGTCTGTCTGTCTCTCTCTCTCTCTTCCCTCTTTGTTCCCCCTTCCTTCCTTCCTTCCTTCCTTCCTTCCTTCCTTCCTTCCTTCCATTCATTCTTCTTTTTTTTTTATCCTCACAATTCTGTAAAGTAAATGGTATTGTCCCTTTTTAAACATTTTATTTTATTTTAATGTGTTTTTATTGACTTCAGAGAGGAAGGGAGAGGGAGAGACAGAAACATCCATGAGGAGAGAGAATCATGGATCGGCTGCCTCCTGCACGCCCCACACTGGGGATCCAGCCCGCAACCCGGGCCTGTGCCCTTGACCAGGAATCGAACCCTGACCCCCCTGGTTCACAGGTCGATGCTCAACCACTGAACCATGCCAGCCGGGCTCATTTTTTTAAAAATATATATATGTTTCTCTTTTTTAAAATAATTGTTTCTGCCCTAGCCGGTCTGGCTCAGTGGGTAGAGCGTCAGCCTGCGGACTGAAGGGGTCCCAGGTTCGATTCCGGTCAAGGGCATGTGCCTCAGTTGCAGGCTCAATCCCCCAGTAGGGGCCGAGAAGGAGGCAGCCAATGGATGATGTTTCTATCTCTCTATCCTTCTCCCTTCCCCTCTCTCTAAAAAATAAATAAAAACATATTTTAGCCCGGCCGGTGTGGCTCAGTGGTTGAGCGTTGACCTATGAACCAGGAGGTCACGGTTTGATTCCCGGTCAAGGGCACACACCCGGGTTGCAGGCTCGATCCCAGTGTGGGGCGTGCAGGAGGCAGCTGGTCCATGATTCTCTCTCATCATGGATGTCTCTATCTCTGTCTCTTCCTCCCCCCTCCCTCTCTCTGAAATCAATAAAAATATTTTTAACAAACATTTAAAAAAATAAAAAATAAAATAACGGTTTCTTTTTCTTGGGAGAGAAGGGCCTTTTTAGTTGCTTTTTTTTTTTTTAAACAATAGATTCCTTCCATGAATAGTATAGATATTCTATCGACTGCATCTATCCCCTCCCCCAGGCTTAACCAGGGCCACAGGGGACGCATGAGCTTCAAGTGGAGACACCCTGGACATGGAGGCCCGGAGAGAAATGGGGGGCAGACGCACCCGGACTCCTCAGCCGCCGTCTTTAGAGAAGGAGGAGAGGCGGGTCCTGGACGGAACCTGACTCTCTCCTACGAAACGAGCATCCTTCACACAGAGCTCGGCTGTTCTGGAGACGGACCCCGGGAGGTATTCTCAGCACGGGAAGGAGATCCTTCCGGGCCACCAGGCCCCAAACAGCCCCAAACAAACGGTGGGGGGGGGGGGGGATTTTACATGCCTGCCCTGTATCCCTGAGAAAGAGGGGGGAGGGCCCCAGGGCACCATCCCCACCCCCGGTCATTTCATCCGGCGGAGAGCCCGGCCCGGCTGAGTCCAGGACCGCGGCCTGGAGTTTCTAGAAATGTGGCTCCTTCCCGTGAGGAAATGCCCGCTCCAGCTCGCCCTACTGTGGCTTTGGGGGCGTCGGAAAGAAAAAGAAAAAGAAAAGGGAGTGGACCTGAACTTGGAAGGTCCTCACACAGCACCTGAGCGGGCCGCCAAGGGTTTGCTGAGAGGCCAGCCAGGCAGGGTCCCCCACAAGTCTGTGCGGGGGCCCCGCGTGAATGCCACCCTCAACAGCCACAGCTTTAAAAATAAAAATAAAAATAACAAAAATAACAAAAATAAAAACAAAAAATAAAGCCACGGTTTGTGCAAATCCTACCCCTGAGCTCTGCAGACGAGGGAGGCAGCTGTTGCTGGCTGGGAGGACCCCACTCTCCATCTCGGGGGGAGGGGGGGTCGGGGGGACACCTGGCTGCATCGTTTTTTATAAAAGATCCTGCTCTCTCTTGGGGCACCTTCCGGGGGGAGCCCCCCGAGACCTCTCAGCACCCCCTCTCTGAGCATCATCCCCCAGGTCCGCCCAGGAGACGGGTGGCGGCGATCCCTGCGTCGGCCAGCAGGGGGCGGGCGGGGCAGCGGCCTTACCTGCAGCACTCGCTTGGTGAGGCCCGTCTTCTGGGCGAGCTGTTTGAGGTCCTTGGCGTCCGGGTTGTGGTTGATGGCGAAGTAGGACTTCATGGTCCGCAGCTGGTGGTGCTTGAAGGAGGTGCGCATGCGCTTGGCCTTCTGGGAGGGCGGGTAGGGCTGCTGGTCCCGGTCCAGGGGGTCCGCCTCGTTCTCGTTGCAGCCTGTGGCGGGAACAGGGGGGCGGCAGGCGCTCAGTGCAGGCCCCGTGGGCGGGAGGAGGGGGCCGGGCTGGGCCACGGCAGGGGGGGTATGGATGGATGGATGGATGGATGGATGGATGGATGGATGCACCACAGGCCTGGCCGAAAGGAGGGAGCAGGAGGTCAGGGGTTCGATTCCCCATCAGGGCTCAGGCCCCACGAGGGAGGGGGGCATGCAGGAGGCAGCCCATCCGTGATTCTCTCTCATCGTGGATGTTCCTGTCTTCCTCTCTCTCCCCCTTTCTTGTCTCTTCCTCTCTGAGATCAATAAAAGATATGTTAGGCCCTGACCGGTGTGGCTCAGTGGATAGAGCCTCGGCCTGCGGACTTGAGGGGGTCCCGGGTTCGATTCCGGTCAAGGGCACGTACCTTGGTTGCAGGCACATCCCCAGTAGGGGGCGTGCAGGAGGCGGCCGATCGATGTTTCTCTCTCATCGACATTTCTTTTTTTCCTAAATGTATTTTATTGATTTTTTTTACAGAGAGGAAGGGAGAGGGAGAGAGAGCCAGAAACATCGATGAGAGAGAAACATCCATCAGCTGCCTCCTCCACGCCCCCCACTGGGGATGTGCCCGCAACCAAGGTACATGCCCTTGACCGGAATCGAACCCGGGACCCTTCCGTCTGCAGCCAACGCTCTATCCACTGAGCCACACCGGTGAGGGCTCTCATTGATGTTTCTGACTCTCTATCCCTCTGCCTTCCTCTCTGTAAAAAAATCAATAAAATATATATATATTTTTTTAAAAAAGGATATTTTAAAAATAAAATGAAAAATAAACAGCAGTGGGAGCGGCTGTCTATCCCAGGAGGAGGGTCTCCAGGGAACCAAAGAGGTCGGCGGCCAACGTCAGCCCCCCAGCCTGGGAAGGTGCACACGACCGCAGCTGATGTCACAGGAAAATACCGGGACCTCCCTCTCCTCTTCTGCTTCACGGTTGCCAGGACGACGCACGCTGAATAGCTGCTGCGAGCGTGGAGGTGAGAGGAATCTCCAAAAGGGAGAGAGAAATAACCCTTCCCTCGTGTCTTCCTGTCCATCCGCACACGCCGTTTAGAGAGACTCGGCATGTCCACTTGGCCGGTATTTGTGAAATGAGACGCACTCCCCGGAGCCCGTGCCTTTGTCACGAGGTCTGAGCCCCCGTGGTCGGCAAACCGTGGCTCGCGAGCCCCATGCGGCTCTTTGGCCCCTGGAGTGTGGCTCTTCCACAAAACGCCACGGCCTGGGCCAGTCTATGTGGAAGACGTGGCGTTAGAAGAAGTTTAAGTTTAAAAAATGTGGCTCTCCAGAGAAATGTCAGTCGTGGTGCTGTTGGTATGTGGCTCTGCGGACTGATGAGTTTGCCGACCACGGGTCTAAGCCATGCGCTCATATTTGAACGCGCTCGAATCTGAGAGTTTCGGGAGCCACCGGCCAAGTCTTTTTCTTTTTCTCTCCTCTTGCATCCTCCCCCCCCCCCCGCGAGGATATTTTTTCCATTGGTTTTGAGAGAGACGGGGAGAGACAGAGAGAAACAGCGACGTAAGAGAAACACATCGATGGGTGGCCTCCTGCACAAGCCCTGACCCAGGGCCCGGGCCGGGGAGGAGCCTGCAAATTGAGGTACGTGCCCTTGTCCGGAATCGAACCCAGAACCCTTCGGTCGTCCACAGGCCGACGCACTACCCACTGAACCACACCGGCGGGGGGCGCAATGTTTAGCCTTTTCTGAACTTCCTACAACCTTTGTCCATCAGGAAAAAGAAAGTGCCGAGAAGGGGGGGGGGTGGGAGTTACACACCAGAAATGCGTGGATTGCTTATGCAATCGCAGAAATACGATTTTTGAGGCCTTTTTGTTTGCTGTCACTGGCGACTATGCCTGGCAGAGCATAGTTTCCCCTTGGAGTTGCTTTAACACGTATTCCTGGGAGGCATGAGCCCAGACTTGTCTGCCCTGGGCCCGGACCTGCGTTCCCCACAGCTCCCAGCTCCCAGCTCCGAGGGGGCTCATTTCCAGACTCAGTTCTCGGCCCCGGGGCTCTGGCTGGTGTGCGGGGGACGTGAGCTGTGCCCTGGCAGGCCTGGCACAGAGCCGGTGGCCTCTCCAAAGGCCTCCGGAGGCCCAACCAGCCCCGCCTGGCGGTCATTATCCCGGGGACAGAGGGCTGTGCATTGGAAAAGGTCGTTTCTAAAAACCCACCCGCTCTACAGGGTAAACATGATGACAAAGGGAAAATATTCACGGCTTCGGCCGACTTCCCAACTTAAAGGGCCATGGCAATCTTTTTCTTCCTGCCTGTAAAGCTTATTTCAGACACCGGTCCGACGTACAGTCCCATCCGATCAGCCTGAATTTTAGTGCGTGATAACAGAATTACCCGAAAACGGCAACAAATACAACTGAACCTAAAAGTCGAAATAAACAAGCAAGAAATCGAAGGAACGAAATAAACGGGTGAATAAAATGGAATCAGAGGCATGGCAGCGTGGAACAGACCGAGGAATCTCAGAGGGAAGGAGGGGGGAAAGGGGGGGGCAGAGATTAACCGAAGATCTTACCTACGGACACAGACAGTAGGGGGGTGAAGGCCTGGGGCGGGTTGGGAACCCAGTGGAGGGGGCCCGTGGGGTGAGAAGGGGGGGGGGATGTCTGTAATATTCTCAACAATAAAGATTTTAAAAATCATCATAATAAATTAAAACAATAAATAAATAAACCTGATCACGTCACTGGTGGGGGTGTGTGTGTGTGTGTGTGTGTGTGTGGAGAAACTTGAATGTTGAAGCAAGCGAGGCATCTCTTAATATATTAGCGTTTCCGTTCTGCTCGGTAAAATATTCCTTGCCTGGTTAGAACTACTTTCTAAAACATATTTTTCAGCCCTGACCGGTGTGGCTCAGTGGATAGAGCGTCGGCCTGCGGACTGGAGGGTCCCGGGTTCGATTCCGGTCAAGGGCATGTACCATGGTTGCGGGCACATCCCCAGTGGGAGGTGTGCAGGAGGCAGCGGATGGATGTTTCTAACTCTCTCTGCCTCTCCCTTCCTCTCTGTAAAAAATCAATAAAATATATTTTAAAATAAATAAGTAAACAAACAAACATATTTCCAGTAAACCCTCCTATACCCAGGAACCCAGTAGGTTAGTAGTGTTCCATCAAGAGATCGGCCACGTCACAAGATGCATTTAAACAAAAGGTTCTCCGCGGTGGGACTGGACCAGGCGTGAGCTCACGTCTCCTCTGTCGGCATTTCCATCGGATGCGGAGGTAGGAGGGCGCCCGGGTCACCGCGCAGGGCCCCTCACGGACCCTGGAAAGACCAGATCCCCTCGGAGGCTCTCGGTCAAGGCCGGCCGGGAGCTCAACAGCCTGCCCTGCAGACTTGACATCTTGACCATGAACACAACTGTCCGTGACTATTCGTGCAAAATCAAGTCAACGTGAAGTGAAGTCTACCTCAGCCGAAACCGGTGTGGCTCAGTGGATAGAGCGTCGGCCTGCGGACTGAAAGGTCCCGGGTTCGATTCCGGTCAAGGGCATGTACCTTGGCCGAGGGCACATCCCCGGGGGGGGGGGGGTGTGCAGGAGGCAGCTGATCGATGTTTCTCTCTCATCGATGTTTCTAACTCTCTATCTCTCTCCCTTCCTCTCTGTAAAAAATCAATAAAATATATATTTTTTTAAAAAGAAAAGAAAAAGAAATGGAATCTACCTCAGATACATACACCCAAACGAAGACTTTTTAAGCCCCACGGGCAAGAGTAGCAGATGCCGGCAGATACGACAACCGAGAAGCTACTTGGAATTTTATCCTAGTTCAGCCCCGTGGGGCTACGTCAAGTTCAAACATCCCGCGGAAATGCACTTGTATATCCTCCAATGGGTGAAACGGCACCTTCTGGCCCTCCCATAGAACCCCTACTTATCTCCACTGAACTGGGCCGAATGCCACCCCCGGATTATAAGTGTACCCGCCACGCCGCGGTCCGAGGGGCCCGCCCTCGTCACCCCTGGCTTCTGCCAAGGAGACGGCGCTCCTGTCACACACAACACGCCAGCTCTCCTGACCAGCACCTGGGACGGGATTCTCCACGTGGTGGGACAGGAGACTTCGCTGGTGTGTCCCAATGCCCTCCGCTCCTCCCCCTCCCCCAAAGTCCTGCTTCTTAGACGTGCGTGCGATTCCTAACCCATCTGCATGCTCGGGAGCCTTTCAAAGGAAGCTTGTGAACAATAACGGTGGGGAGGTTGGATACAATTGCTGCTGCTCCCCATTACGGAGGAGGTTTTAATCGGCGGGAAATTTCAGGGCGTCCAGCGCCACGATGGGTCTTGTTTCCGCACAGAACACAGGCCCGCGTGCAAGGGGGCGGTCAGCGCTCTGTGGCACATGGATGCGACTCCCTGTGATTTCCCGGGGCTGTGTTAGCGCTTACATCAGTGGTCGGCAAACTCATCAGCCAACAGAGCCAAATAGCAGCAGGACCACGATTGAAATGTCTTTGGAGAGCCAAATTTTTTAAACTTACACTTCTTCTAACGCCGCTTCTTCCAAATAGACGCGCCCAGGCCGTGGTATTTTGTGGAAGAGCCACCCTCCAGGGGCCAGAGAGCCGCATGTGGCTCGCGGGCCGCGGTTTGCCGACCACGGGGCTTACACGTTTCAGCTTAATAGAGCCATCTAGTTCGCCTGCAGGCTAGCTCGGCGCGCGATCCTAAATCACCTGCGTGTGTAACTGCAAATACATTCGTTCTGTAAACTGGCACGCGATGGCGCGTCCCTGGGGCCTCCTTCGGAAGCCGTGGGGTTCCCCTCCCCGCCCCCTGATTTATGGGATGAAATGATCTCTCTTTTAAAACTGTCTTAACCACACGCACCTCTACGCGCACATCTGGCGTCACGTTAACGAGAAGATCTGACTATTTTATTGTGCGGTCGCTCGCGAAACGGGCACACACGTGAGCTTTTTCCCCCGTTCCGAAGGAACCTTCTAGTCGTAACGGATCCCTGGGAGACCACTAGGGGTCAGTGCCAAGCCGAGGGAGCAGCTACCAGGCGCTTCTGAAATCGGGGAGGTTTGGAGACGCGGCGAACACTCTGTCCCTCAATGAATGAACGCTGAAGTATCCAAGCAAGAGTGGCCTGTCCTAGACGACAACCTTTCACCCAAGGAGGGGGGGAGGGTCATTTCAATCCAGCATTCCACATAAAATTTCCACGCCGCTTCCTGAAAGATCTGCCTCTTTGCACACCCGGAGAGCCACCCTGCGAGTATTCCCCGCGAAAGGCATCTGCCTTCCCCCGAGCGCGAGCTGATCTCTCTGCCAAGTCTCACGTCCTCGCTGGGAGCCTTCGCCTCATTAGCAGATTTCAGCTCCGTGTTTTGGAAAAGATGCCAGCGTCTGCGTGCTGTTTGTTTGGTATCAGTGGGACTCTCCCCGCGACTCGGAAGCGGAGATGGCAACGCAAGACCCCGAGGAGAGCCACCGCCACGGAGAAGGAGCGCCAGCCGGGGCTCCGTCTTATTTTCTACCCTGGAACCTGTTCGATTCGCCGAGGCCTTTCTTTCGCTAGTTCTGTAACAAACTGGCCCGAAACTCACGGGCATTTTTGTAAAGGGGGGAAGGGGGTTGGTTTGAACCCCGTTTCTCCGGATTCTTTCCGGCTGATAGGAGAGAAACAGGGACTGTGCGCTCGCTCATCTCTCGGGGCAAGTCCGGGGAGGATGGGGCGGGTGAACTAAGAGGCATCTGGGCCAGTGGCGGGCAGACTCCCCCCGCATCTCTTTCCTCCTCCTCCAGCAAGGACGCCTCAGCCTCCTCCACAGCCTTGGGGCCCAAAAGGGAAGGAACCTTCCATTCTTTTAAAGAAGTCGATGTGTACTCGCGGGTTCTCGGAGGAGGAGGAGGAGGAGGAGGAGGAGAAGCCACGTTCTCCTGCTCTCAGAGCGCCCACATCCCCCTAACGTGAAGGGAGATGCCAAGCAAAACCACATGCAGGCCCTGGCCGGTGTGGCTCCGTGGATAGAGCGTCGGCCTGCGGACTGAAGGGTCCCAGGTTCGATTCAGGTCAACGATGTTTCTAACTCTCTACCCCTCTCCCTTCCTCTCTGTAAAAAAATCAATAAAATATATATTTTTTTAAAAAAAAAAAAACACATTCAGCCAATTCGATTCAATCAATAAGCGGAAACCAATTAGCAAGAATTGTCCTTCACCCTTCAGGGATTCCTGCTGATATCTCTCTCTCTCTCTCTCTCTCTCTCTCTCTCTCTCTCTCTCTCTAATTAGGGCACTAGAGCCTGGGTGAATGGACCCGGGTTCCGATGTCGCCTTCTCTGAATAAAGGACAATTCCCGCCCGCCCAGGCTGCCTCGCCCTGGGAGCCCACACCGAATGACACCAAGGAAGCGCGCTGGGCAGAGGGGTCCCGAAATGGAGCCCTGGCCGGAGGGCAGCGGGGAGAGCTGGAAGCTGAGACCCTCACCTACCGGGGTTTGGCAAAACCGGGGTCACCGCCACCCCGACACTAACCTGCCCTGGTTGGTGGGCGCCCTGCAGAGCCGGCGGCCCTTCCTCCTTCGCCCAGCGGCCCTGGCGTGGAACCGTAGGGACAACTGCAGCCACGCTGGCTCCCCCCTTCTCGATCTCTCCTTGGGAGGAGCGCGCACCCAGCGGGCCCAACCCTGGAAACTCTGGGCTCCTGGGAGCAGGACTCTGCGTCCCCACCCGCTCCCTCCGGCCGCCTGACCTTGGACAAGCCACTTCTCCGGCGGGTGGGGCTCTGCGGAGCCAGAAGAAAGACCCGGTGCCCGACCCATCGCTTGGGGGCAGAGAGAGAAAACTAGAGGCCATCTAAGTGCGCTCTGGGGTGCCCGCGCCCCGGCTGATATTCCTGAAAACGGCAACAGAGTGGGGTTGCCACCATGTGGCCCCCAAGATCCCTTCCAACAGAGCGACTCCCCTAGCCGGAGTCCCCCCCCCCCCCCCCCCTGAGGTTCCCAGCCTGAGCTGGACCAGGGTCTGAGAAGTCACATCATCAGGGCCGGTCCTTAGACTCCCCAAAGTTGGCCCAGGGGGACAGGAACCCCCTTTCCCAGTGGCTGGGGCCTCCATCCTATGCAGAGTGAGACTGGGGTCCCCAGGCCTGTCCCCATCCTCACCCGGGGGTAGAAGGGGGTGCAGGCTACGAACAATAGGAAATGGGCGAGTGAGAGAGATGGATACCGGTCCCTGGGTCCCCCAACAGCAAGGGAGAGAGGCGCTCCGTGGCCTGTGCCTGCCTTTTGTTTTCAATTAAAAGAGGAGGTGGGTGGAGGGCCAAGAGTCGGGGACACAGAGACACCCCCCTCCCCCGCCCCGTGGGCCTCACCTGCAGGCTCTCTCCACCTTCTTGGCCCGGAGCGGGCTGGCCGGCCTGGACCCTGACCTACCTACGGAGCCAGCTCGCCCTCCACCGGATCCCCACCCCACCCCACCCCGCCAGCGGCTTCTCACCAACCTCAGGGCTGGCTTTTTCCACGCTCTTGCCAACTGTTTTCCTGGCTAACTCGGGGCAGGCGACCGACCGCAGCCCCTGCCCCCAGCCCCCCAGGGCCGCCGGGGGGTTGGGCTCTGGAGATTTTTTTTTTTCTTTCTCCTGCGGTATTTAGGAAAGCCTTCTCCAGGATCTATAAAGCGGCTTCCACCCAGGAATCGCCCGGGGGCTGTTTGGCTGGGAGCTGGGAGCCAGACTCTAATGGGCTCGTTAACTAATGGGCAACCAGGACTCCACTTGCCTGTTGGGGGGACGCCACAGGGGAGCGGTGGCCACAACTTAAATCAAGGGTCCTCTCTCCCCCGCCTCCCTCTCCCTCTCCATCCCCATCACCCCGTCTCCCTCTCCCTCCGTCCGTCCCAGTGGAAGGGATCAGAAGGGCTCCTTGGAACCAGATCTTGGACGGGCTGGAGCCCTGTGGGGTCCCCTCCCCGGCGGGCGGGCGCAGCGTCTAGGGATGGAGGGTTGTCGGCGGGGACGCACCTGAGCTGTAATTGACGAGGTCCACTCCCAGCGCCGGGCTCTTGCGCTTCCGAGGCCTCCCCTTGGGCACGGCGCCCGTGCCGTTGAAGTAGGGCAGCGCCAGGCCGCCGCCCTTGGCCGCCAGCTCCGTGTAGCTCAGCGGCGCCGGGTACTCGCCCTGCAGCAGCGCCTCGAAGTGCGCGCGGCAGTACACCAGGCTGTCCTTCATGCCGAAGTGGTCGCCCGTGGTCAGCGTCTTGCTGCAGGTGGAGCAGGTGAAGCAGCTCAGGTGGTAGACGGCGTCGCGCGCGCGCATCACCATCTCCGAGGCGGAGATGCCAAGGTGGCAGCGGGCACACCTCTGCACGGAGAACCTTCTGGAAGGAAAAGGAGCCGCGCGTCAGGGCGCGCGCGGGGGGTGGAGGCCAAGGCAGGGCCATCTCCCCACGCGGGACACCCTGGGTTTGGGGGGTGGGGGGTCAGCAGAGGCCCAGGCCTGGCGGGGGGGACGCTCCCTCCCGGGTGGAGAGGACAGGGCGTGCCAGGCCATTCATTCCATCTGCTCATTTGTCCGGTTGTGATCAGCCGGGCAAAGGACCCTTCCGTTCACAGCCGCTGATCCTAAGCTTCCTTCTCTGTAAAACGGAGATTTAAAAAATATATATTTTTATTGGATCTCAGAGAGGACGGGAGAGGGAGAGAGAGAGAGAGAAACATCCATGAGGAGAGAGAATCACGGATCCGCTGCCTCCTGCGCGCCCCACACTGAGGATGGAGCCCACAACCCGGGCCTGTGCCCTGACCAGGAATCGAACCGTGACCTCCTGGAATTGATGCTCAACCCCTGAGCCACTTGGACCAAGTTTTTGTTTGTTTTTTGTAAGAAAATAAAATAGCCCTGACCGGTTTGGCTCCGTGGATAGAGCGTCGGCCTGCGGACTCAAGGGTCCCGGGTTCGATTCCGGTCAAGGGCATGTGCCTTGGTGGCGGGCACATCCCCAGTAGGGAGGTGTGCAGGAGGCAGCTGATCGATGTTTCTCTCTCACCGATGTTTCTGACTCTCTCTCCCTCTCCCTTCCTCTCTGTAAAAAAATCAATAAAATATATATTTTTAAAATATAAAATAAAACAGCAGCCTCTGCACTAGCTGACTCGCCACGAACGGGAAGGCCATGCGGTCGCAGTGCACGCGAAAACGGCTCGTGGGATCCAAAGCGGCTTCAGTTCCAACCGCGTCGCTCGCGGGGCTGCGCGCGGAGCGGGATCCCCGCGCGCACACACCATCCCCGTCCCGGTGCAGGCGCGTCGGCGGGAGGACTGAACTACACGCGCCCCGGGCAGCCGGGGACGGAACTGGGAAACTGGGGCGCCTGGCTTTGGGCTGAGGCAGCCCTACCTTCCCGGGTCATGGACGGGGGTCCCCCGCCGCCCTCGCCCGAACGCAATGCCCAGCGGCAGCGGCCGGGGCCACCGGTTCAGGTCTAAGGCGCGGCGCTTGCCCGGTTCGTAGTAAACGGAAAAAAAAAACCCACAAAAAAACGCGCTTTCGCCTCGGAGGACCGCGACGCGTTCCTTTACTCCACCCGGACTTCCCGGCGGGGTCCCCTCCGCGCGCTGCGAGGGGCCGGGGCGCGCGGGGGTCACGGGCGGAGGGGGGACGACGCTGCACATCCCGGCCCCCCACTCCATCCCCCCCTCCACCCCCCACCCATCCTCACGGTCCGTCTTGGGGCTGCTGATGGAAATGGAAGCAGCGGACTTCCCTGGTCTCCAGTCCCCTAACCGGTCCCCGAAGGGGCGAAGGGTGTGGGGAGCCCAGAGAGCCGGGGGCTCCCGGGCGGGGGCGCGGGGCCGGCGGGCGCGCACCTGTAGTAGTCCTCCTTGCAGTAGATGCTGCCGTCCTTGGCGAAGCAGGTGAGCTCGGACTCCAGGGCCAGCTTGCACTCGCAGCACTTGAGGCAGCGCAGGTGCCACTGCTTGTCCACCGCCAGCAGGTAGTACCGGTCCGAGATCTTGGCCCCGCAGCCGGCGCACAGCGCGGGCTTCTCCGGGCTCAGCGGGGGCAGGCCCTGCAAGCGAGCGCAGCGCGGGTGAGCCGGGCGCGGGGCGCAGGACCGAGGGCGCGCGGGGAGCCACCGCGCACAGCGCACAGCGCACAGCGCACAGCGGGGACACCTTCGCTCCCCTCCCTGTGCGCCTCACCCCCTTTCCGCCTGTTCCCCGGACCCGCCGGCCACCCCGAGCCTCTGTGAAAAAGGCCTGAGCGCGCGCAAAGGATGGTCGTGTGGAGCCTGTTCCCAAACCCCAACAAGATGGAAACAGATGGAAAGTGCGGCTTTCAGCGCACACGGGGCCAAACCGCGGGGCGCCGTCGCTGGGGAGCGGGGAGGGGGCTCCAACCGGCACCTTGTTTGTAAACAAACGGGATCCCCATTGTGTCCAAACCCCGGGGAGCAGGAGGAGGAGGAGGGGGAGGCTTTTATAGCCGAGCTCCTGGTTTGGGCACAGAGTTCTGATGGGGGTGAATGGGGGACCTGGTCCTCTCTCTGAGGGTCAGGGTGGGAAGCGCGGGTTCCCAGGGAGGGAGGGCCCTGGGGAGGGTCCCCCCTGCGCAGCCCCCCCCCCCCCGGGGCGCACCCAGACCTTCGCCCTTGGACAGCGGTTTGGTGCTCAAATTCAACTTCCCGCCTGCGTCCCCGCTGGGGATGGGGCCACCGCCCCGGGGGGAGCCCCGCCCGGGAGATGTGGGGTGCTGGCTGCTTGTTTGGAAACAGGGTGACCCTAACACGGGGCTGGAAAAGCTACGCTCTGGCCATTTCCTTCCGGACCTGCGGAAACCGGTCGGCCTTTCCCGGGAAACTTGGCCTGGAAAAGTCACGTTTCGCCCTCGACTCAGGCCCGGGGCCCACGCGCTGAATTCGGGTTTTAAATGCGGAACCATCCACCCGCGCTGGGCGCGCTTTGTGGGAGGGGGGACCCCAAAGGCGGCTGAGCGGCCCCAGGCTGCGCCCCCGATGAGTCTGAGCTGCGGTCCCCCGCAGGCCCTGACTTTGGTAGTTTTCCCCCTCCGGTTCGGGGGTCCGGTTCGGGGTTCGGTTCGTAGCGGGAAGCGGCAGCTCATGGGTTATTAATGGGTTTTCTTTACGGGGCGGACGTGCCTGTTAATGGCATGAACAGTAGCCGAGGGGACACGTCGTTTTTTAGCTCGTTGTCGCCCGGGCTGCGCGCCCCGCTCCGCCGGCTCTTTCAGGAGGTTTCCCGGCTCGTCCTAAGGGTCCGGCCCGGAGCGCACGCAGCGCCGTCCCGACTCGCTAGAGGGGCCGAGCTGAGCTGCCAGGGACCCCGAAAGTCGCTGCGTTTGGGGGTGCCCAGGTCCGGAGCAGTCGAGGTGGCCCGTTCCTTCCTAGTCCACTCCAAAGGCCCCGCCGTCAGACCCGAGACCAGGGCTCCCCGGCTCCCGCGTGGCCCGGACGCCTGGGCCGCACGCCGCCAGCCTCCAGCCCGCGCCCGGCTCTCGCTCCGGGCCGCCATCCCCTCCGGGGGGGACGCCATGCAGCCGAGGGGCGCTGGGACCCGAGTCTCAGGTCCCCATCCTCTCGCTCCCGGATCCCCTGCGCTTCTGGGGACAGCGGCGGCCGCCGGTGGCGAGCGCGGGGTCTCCGTGGTGGAGACTTTTCACGGCCGAGAGAGGCGGGCGCTGAGCCGCGAACCCCCACCCGCCAGCCCGGCGCGGGCTCCTCACGACCCACCATCCTCCTGGGGCCGCCGGGACCGGGGCTGCGGGGCGCGCAGGGCGCTGGCACGGCGCTGGGGGCCCCCTTACCGCGTCGCGGCCGTTGAGCTGCGCGCCCTTGGCCAGGCGGGCCTCGCTCTTGGATCTGCGCTCCATCTCCTCCATGATGCCCTGGATGTGGCCTCCGGAGATGCCGTGGAAGAGCATGGCTGGGGGGCGGAAGGGACACGCTTTGTCTTCGGCGGCTCGGCACCCCACTATTTCCATAGACACGCGCCGGGGGCTCTCAGCGCATCCGAGGGCGGGCGCGCGCGGCGGGGACCGCGGAGGCGGCGGCGGCGGCGCCGGGAGCGCAGAGCCGCTCGGGGAGGGACCCGGGGCAGGAGGGAGAGAGGGCGGAGGGAAGAGGCAGGGAGAGTGGAAAGCGATCTGCTTGGGGGAGAAAAAAGAGAAGGAGAGGAAAAGAAAAAGAGAGGGAAGAAGGAGAAAAAAAAAAAAAACACCCCAAAACGCGGCCGCTCCCCGCCGCTGGGCAGAAAACAAACAGACGCCGGCGGGCGGGGAGAGACGCGGGCGAACCTCGCGGCTCCGCGAGAGATCGAGTTACTAATGAGAAGCGACGGCGGCGAGCGAGGGAGGGACACAAGTTGTGGGGCCGCAAGAACGCAGTTTGGAGCACAAAGAGGGAGGAGGGGGCGCTCCGGCCAGCGGGTCCCCGGCAGGGCCGCGCGCGAGGTCCCGGAGCCTGCGGGTCGGGCTGCGGACTGCTCCTGCCCGCGCCGCGGCCGATGTGCTCGGAGACGAGAGCCAGCCCATCGCTGATCATTCAGGAGGAGGAGTTCTCGCCCCGGAGCTGCCACGGGCTCTCTCTCTCTCTCTCTTTTTTTTTTTATTCAGACAACAAAGACCTGTCATCCTCCTCTCAACCCCCCGGTGACGGGCACGCGGGGACAAACAGGACCGAGGGGGGTCCGGGGGAGGCCGTGGGAGGGGGCCCGCCGTGCCGTCCCCGCTACCCCAGCGCAGCGCGCGCGCGCGCGCAGGCGCGCACACACACACACACGCACACACACACACACACACACACACACACACACACACACCCTCCCTAGACTTCCGGGCAATCACGTTTTAAAAAGGAGCCCTTCTCGTCCCCGCCCGGGCTCCGGAGCCAGAGAGCCGGCCCCGTTGGGTCCAAGTTCGCACCAGACCCCGGCTCTTCCAGGCCAACGGGAGGCGGCTCCCTCCAAACTTTGGGTCTCCTCCTGCGGACCAGCGGGGCGCTCCGCTCCCGCCCCGCTTCCCGCCCCCAAAGAAGTTAAGGCTGGAGAGCGATTCCTGTCCCTCCCACCCCCTCGCCCTCCTCTCGCCTCCTCCCTCCCCGGGGGGGACCCCACGGGGACCTCGGGCTGGGGCCGCCCCCCACACCCACGTGAGATTGGGGCCGGGAGACGCTGTGTTTCCAGAGTTGACTTTTGGCGAAAGGCTTTTCTTGGAGACATCAGGGTGGAGAGGGGGGTGTCGCCTGTGGGCGTCAGGGTGCCACTGGCCCTGTCCATGGAGTGAAGGGTGACTTACTCTGAGGGACCCCGGTCCGCTTGGACACGTGTCAGTGTGGGCAGCGCTGGGGACTCCCCTGAGCTGGGCGCGGGCCTGCTGCCTGGGGCCCCCACTGCCCTGGCCGGACTGGAGGCCAGAGACGCAGCGGCCGTTTAAGAGGATGTAAGGGGGGCTCCTCGCTGGGGAGGGGTCAGGGGAGCGCTGGCCAGCATCTCACCAGCGGCCACACTGCTCTGCCTCCCTGTCTCGGGGCACCCCTCCTCGGCCCTATTAGAAAGTGCCCACGGTCCGGGGAGGGGGTCAGTTCATTCCAACCACCAGACGCCCCGAGCCGCTGGGAACTGGGGCGGCTGCAGGAACCGGGCCAGCTTGAACGGGAGAGGAGGAGGCAGGCTGCTGGGTGCCTCCCTCCCTCCGGCCCGCCTGGGTCCCCCCCTCCCCACGGCCACCCCAGGAGCAGAGGGCTGCGTCCTCACACACCCTGGGCACCTCGGGGAGTCCCCTGGCGGCCGGCTCCCTTCCCTCTGCAGGAAGGACCAGGAACTTCGACAAAGCTAGAAAGATGGAGAGGGAGAGGAAGAGGGAAGGAGGAAGGGAGGAAGGGAAGGAGGGAGGAAGGGAAGGAAGAGGGAGGGAAAATGGGAGGGAGGGAGAGAGCGAGAGAGGGAGGGAGGGAGGAAGAGAGGAAGGAAGAAAGGAAGAAGGGAGGGAGGAAGGAAAGAAGGAAGGAAGGAAGGCAGGAAGGAGGAAAGGAGGGAGGGACGAAGGAGGGGGAGAATGGGAGGAGGGAACCCTGGGTGCAGAGCCTGACTCCCTTCCTAATACATCGTTTTCTGAAGCTGCCATAGTCACCCCTTCCATGACCCCC
Organism: Eptesicus fuscus; assembly: GCF_027574615.1. Classification (NCBI taxonomy): domain Eukaryota; kingdom Metazoa; phylum Chordata; class Mammalia; order Chiroptera; family Vespertilionidae; genus Eptesicus; species Eptesicus fuscus. The sequence goes on from NC_072496.1 coordinate 1,824,219, forward strand.
GAGACTGCCCCCCGCCCCCCCCCACCCCCGTTCTTTTCTCGGGGTCAGAACTAATGTCATTTGCAGACTGGACGCCATGAGGTCCTGGGGTGCCAGAATGTGGCTCAAAAAACACAATTTCACACAAAAACGAAGCCAATCAAGTGGACTAAGCCAGAGCCCCCCCCCCCCCCCCCCCCCCCGCCCAAGCTGGGCCTCCCCGGCCGTCAGCAGGGTGGCTATTTACTGTAAGTAACGTAATTAGGCCCTTTGGACGGAAATCAATGAGCTTTGCAAATCCGCGTGCCTGCTGTGAGCACGGCGAAGGGCCCCAGGGAGGGGCTGGGGCAGCCCCCCTTTCCCGGACAGCAGGTCCCCGCACAAAGAGGTGATGGCCCCCCACAAGTCAGCAGGCAAAAGGACTTAGGCCCGAGGAGGAGGAGGAGGAGGAGGAGGAGGATGAGGAGGAGGAGGAGGAGGTCTGGGAGAGGAGTGTCTCTCCATTCAGGGAAGGAGACTCCAGGAGATGGGAAATGTGGGCCCTCCATCCAGGGACCTGCTCTCTCTCGTTTCTGAGCTGAACTCTTGCCTCCCCCCCCCCCCTCCCCCCCCCCACACACGAACCTCCTGCCCAAATGGGGGTTTGGAATTCGGTTTGGCTGTTCTTGGATTTTTGGTTCTAGAAGCTCAGCAAAAACAACAAAGACCCCCCCCTCTGCCCCCAAAAGAACACCACTCTCTCCTCGCGAGAGAGGAAAGTTCGGAGACTCAGGGGCAGTGACAAGTTCACAGACAAGGCCAGGCAACAAAGCCTGAACTTTGTGGAAAGTGTCCAGGGCAGCCGGGCCACAGCGTGGCTCAGGGGATGAGCTTGACCTATGAACCCAGAGATCGGGGTTCGAGTCCCAGTCAGGGTTGTGGGCTGGGTCCCCAGTGTGGGGAGTACAGAAAGCAGGCGGTCCATGATACTCTCTCATCATTGATGTTTCTATCTCTCTCTCTCTCACTTTCCTTTCCTCTCTGAAATCAATAAAAGAATTTTTTTTTTAATGTCCAGGGCAGGCAAAGACAGAGTCCTGTCAGCCTTCCATCCACTCATTCATTCATCCACTCATTCATTCATCCATCCATCCATTAATTCACTCACTCATCCATATACTCATTCATTCATTCACTCACTCATTCATTCATTCACTCATTCATTCACTCACTCATCCATCCACTCATTCATCCATCCATCCATCCATCCACTCACTCATTCATTCACTCACTCATTCATTCACTCACTCATTCATTCACTCACTCATTCATTCATCTCTCTGTCCCACACCTATTTGTTGTTCACCTCTCAGCTCCTGGGAAAGGCGGGCACCTTCTGGAAGCAGTTTCCGGCCGGGATCCTGCTTCTTCTTATAAAAGTCGGGTAATGAGTTCCTGCGCCCCGCGGGATTTGCTACTTCCCCTGATGAAGCAGACGGCCCGGACCCCGCCGGCTCGGCCAACGCAGGAAGTTAGCGGGGAGCCAGAGGCGGGACAGGGGGCTGGCGAGTTTGGGAGGTCCTGGGCCGTTCCGCGGATACGGCAGCCCAGCCTCCCGCTCCGGTTCCTTAAAGGGGAAGGCGGAGAGGGGGGCCTCAAGAATTTGGGTGTGTGACCTGGGGTGTCCTAGCCGTGTTGTCGGGGAGCCCCGGGAAATTACCCAAGGGGGGCCCTCCTCGCCACCCCTCACTCTCAAAGGGCTTGACGGAGACCCGTCTGGGCGGCGCTGCCTTCTTCCCCGCCTCGTGTGCCCTAAAAGCCGCCCGCCTCGCCCGCGGCCCAGAAGCCAGATCCAGTCTCCAGTCGGAACCCAAAGCTCCCTGCGGGGCAATGAGGCCGAACTCTGGCCGCTGGGCCGCGCGCACCGCTGGGCACACGCAACCCGCTCTTCCCGCGGCTCCCTGGGCGCGCGTCCGGGTACAGCGCGCGCGCGCGGCTGGATGGACTCTGCGGGGGCGCAGGCGCTGGACCGAGGGGTCTAGGTCCTGGATTCCCACCAGGACGATGGCAGAGACCCTGTCTCGGGCTCGGACCCAAACGCCCCAGAGGGAAGGAGAGGGGGTGCCCGGCTTTACCAGGGGCGCCGGACCTGCATCCAGCGCACAAGTGGCTCCAGGTCTCTTCAGACCTGCGTTTTGGAGGCCAAGACCCTGCGCCCGCGGCTTGGCCCCGTCTTGCCGACCCCAGTGAGCTGGCGGAGAAGCGCCCCGGGTCTGGAAGGTGTGGTGTCGGCTCTGGGCACCCCAGGACCCAAGGAGCCAGCGTCGTCCTGGCGCGGGTACCGCGCACGGAGCCCTGACCACCCAGCGCTGGGCGCCCGGCTGCGTTGGGCGGGCGGGGGCGAAGGGCGGGGAGCCTCCGGGCCGCTTCCAGTCCGCGGACAGAGGGGGACCCCCTCTGTGCCAGCCTTCCTTCCCCACCAGCTAGGGTGCAGGTCCGGGCTGGGGCTGCGGCCGGCGCGCCTCGGACTCTCCCGCGAGGAGGGAACCCCGCAGGACCTGCTGGGAGTGTGCCGGGGGCTCAGCTGCCGGGAGGGGAGCCCGGGCCACTAGCTCCGCGCGCTCCAGTCCGCGCCGCCTCTCCACGCCCGCAAAGCCCCCGCCGGCCACCTGCTCCCTCCAGGGCCCCGGGTTCCTCTGCGAGGGCGCGGCCCCCCAGGCCAGGCCCGGGCGCTTCGATACCCGCAGCCCCTTTACCCGACTTTCCGCGCCGCCCGCCGGGGGAATACCGGGGCGCATCCCGCACCGCGCCCGCTGGCCAGGCTGCGCGGGGGGTTGGAGTGAACAAAAGCGAGGCGGGGGAAGCTCGCTCCCAGCGAGGCCCTGCTGGGGTGTGTGTGTGTGGGGGGGGGGGGCTGTCTTCCCGGTCCCCACACCCCTTCCCGGGAGGATCCGAGCGCAGCCCCCACGCAAGAACCACTCTGGGCTCCGGGCACCGCGACCCCCGGCCCCCGCCTCCGTCCCGCCGAGGGCCAGACACTCGGGAGAAAGGCCGGAGTCGGCTCGATGTTTGCGCCTCCCGTGCGCGGGGTAATTTCTAAGACACGCACACACCCCTCTCCCTTCCACCCGGAGAAGGCGCGCACACGCGTGTACACACACACACACACACACACACACACACACACACCGGCTGTGCGCGCCGGGCCCGAGAGAAAGAACCGAGAAAGCGCGGCGGCGCCCGGCTCCTCCCTCACCTGCCTCCAGCGTCGTGCCGTTCAGCATCCTCGGGGCCGATCAGCCGGGGCGGAGGCTGCCCGCCCTGCAAGGAAGAGCCGCGGTCAGCCGCGCGGGGAGGCCGCGGGGAGAAGGCCTCCTCCCCGCACCGCGCGGGTCCTTGGAACCTCAGACGCCGGCGGGCGGGCGGGCGCGCGTCGGGACGGGGGATGCCCGAGAGGCTCGGAGCGTCCAGCCTTCCGCGCGCGCGCCCCGGGCAGAAACTGCGGGCGCCAGGCAGCCCCCCACCCGGCCTTACCTTGAGGTCTAGATGTTCCTCCCAGAGCCCGGTCCTCGGAGAGGGCGGGCGGGAGGCGGCGGCCGGCCCCCAGGTCTCGCCGAGGTTCCCTCTGTTAATCCCAATAAATAAACTGTTGGATGGGGAAACCTCTCTCTGTCCCCCCGCCCCCTCTCTTTCTCTCTCGCATCCCTCACCTCTGGCCCGCAGCTCCCTCCACCTGTCTTTTATTTTCTGTTTACGCTTCCGGCTCGGGAGGAGGAGGGGGAGGAGGGGGAGGTGGGCAGAGTGTCCCCGGGGCCCCGGGCGGGGAGGCGCGCTCCCCGGCTGCTGCGTCCCGCCCTCGCCGCCTCGCAGCAATCCGGGGAGGTGTTAATGGAGGCCTCGCCGCTCCGGAACCTCGTAAAGCCGCCGCATCTCCCGGCTGGGGCGCCGCGGGGGGCTGGAGGCGGGCGGCGCGCCCCGGGCCCCGTCCCCAGCCGGCGCGGCGTTCCCGGAGCGCCCTCCAGGCAGAGGCAGCCGCAGCCGGCGCGGCCTAGACGGCGAGGGGCGGCAGCTCGGGGCGGGGAGCCGGGCCAGGCCGGGGAGTGCTCGCCGCAACCCCCCTCCCTCCCCTCGGGTCCTTCCTCGCTCTCTGCGCTCGGGGGTGGGGCGCGGGGAACCAGCACTTTGGGGTGCGCTCTGCGCGCCAGGGGGCCGTGGTCGGCGGGTTCCGAGGTTTCTCTCCAGCCCCCGCCTGGCAAGGAGGTGGGAACGCGGGGAGAGGGGGACGGCTCACCCGCCGGGAGAGGAGCCTGGGGCGGGGGGCGCAGACAGACACACACCCAGGATGGGTGGGGTCTGGTTACCTGAGCTCAGGTCCCCGGGCGGGCGCAGTCCGGAAGCCGGGAAGCGGTTGGAGAGCCTGGGAGCCGGGCCTCTGGCCACTGATCCACTCCCTCCTGAACCCAGCGCGCCCCTCGCAGCGGGAGATGGGGGGCGAGGGGTCCCTGGGGGGCTCCCTGGCCGCTGGGGCAGGGGGTGTGCGCAGCCAGACTGGTGAGGGTCCCTCCCTGCCCTCCCCTCCAGGGTGTCCCCAAGGCGCCTCCTCCCTCCTCCGCGGTGCGCGCCTCCAGGAAGCGGAGGACTGGGGGGCGGGGGGGGGGCCCAACCAGCGCGGGATGCAGGGCGCGTGGGTGCGGGGAGCGCCGCGCGCAGGCGAGGAGAGGCCCGGGGCCCGCAGGAGCCTGGAAGCCCAGCCCGAGGCGTCCTCCTCCGCCCCCCAAATCGGAATGTCTCTGGGGCGCCCCGGCCAGCGCGCCTCTCTCTCCCGCCCGCACACGCGGCTTCACCAGCCCGTCCCACAGCCACGTCACCCTGGACGGCCCCCTCCCCCGGGGGTCCCCTTCCCGCCCGGCCCCCAGAGCTCCTCTCTCCTCCGAAGCCCCCCATCTGGGTCTGTCCTCGGAGCCAGGGAGGGGGCAGGCCTCCCAGGTGCCGTTTCTACGCTCGCCGGCCAGGCCATCGCAGGGATGGATGGATGGACGGATGGACGGACAGACGGACGGACGGCAACGCCCACCCCAAAACGCTTAGGGGCGGCCCCTGATCCCTGCCCACAGCTGTGGGTCCGAGCCGGTTCGGTGTTGGGTAAATACGCGCCTTCCGCACAGGCGCGCACGGAGCCGCACCCGCCACGGGAGAACACGAACGCGGGTGGGAAGATGAGGCCGTCAGGGACCTCCCGACGCCCCCTCCCCCCAGCCAGGGTTCGGGGTTCACACGCTCTGACACCCGGGGTCTCAGGAAGGTGCTCCCCGAATCTGGGGTGTGGGGGTCCCCAGCCCAACGTGAAGCCCTGCGTGGGGACGAGGGTCAATGGAGCGCGGGGGGGGGGCCCCCAGTGGGCATCCGGGCTCCACCCGACCCCTCACTGAAAGAGCTGCGGGTTTTTCTTTCTTTTTTTTTTTTTTTTAAAAAAATCTTTTTATTGATTTGAGAGAGGGAGAGAGAAACATCCACGATGAGAGGGAATCATGGACTTGCTGCCTCCTGCACGCCCCCCACTGGGGAGGAGCCCACAACCCGGGCCTGTGCCCTGACAAGGAATCGAACCCTGACCTCCTGGTTCCTAGGTCAACGCTCCACCACTGAGCCACCCCGACTGGGGGGGGGGGGGTTGGGTTGGGGGGTGTGGATTTTTAAAAAGCCTCCCGTCCTGGCTCCCAAAACAGAGGGGGCCAGTGTGGCTTCTGGCAGGGGGGGGGGGGTCTGCACCCGGAAATCCCCACAGCAAGACCCCAGTTCCCTTAGGGGTTTTCTGAGTTGGAAACCGGCTGCCTCCAGGCCCCGCCACTGTCCCCCTTGATGGATGGCGCCTGGCGGCGGGGTCTCCAGAAACCTTGGAAGCGCGGGGCACAGGGCCCACGTGGGCAGGACGCCTGTCCCTCCAGCACCCACGTGCGTGGGCACACGCCCAGGGAGGAGCCTGGACGCCTACTTTACAATGAGCGCCCGCCCCCCATCCCCACCAAGAGGGGGAGCGGAGGGAGAGGGGGGTCCTGCTGTGCGGCCGGGAAGGCTCCAATCGTCCTCTGTGATGGGCACCCCAGTCCTGGCTTCCTGGGTGGCCCCCCACCCCCACCCCCACCTCCCCAGGAAGTGATCTGGGAAGGAGCTCTCAGGAGGGAGGTCCCCTAAGTCCTGTCCATCGGCCACGGGGCTTTCTCAAAACGCTGAGGCCCGGCTCCTGGTCCAGATGAACGTCCCTCTCCCCCCCCCCCCCCCCCCGTGTCCCCAGGAAGACGGCCTTTTGGGGCCCTTTCTCCCTCTTCTCCCTCTGGGGACCGAGGACAGGAGCCCCGGCCACCCTCGCTCCGCGTGGCTGCTCCTTGGCCCAGGAATGGAAGGAGACGGGCCCACAGACCTTTCTGGAAAGACACCCGCCTCCCCCAGCGATCGGTCACGCTGCTGGCCCCCTTCTCCCGTTGTCCTCGACACAATTCCCGGACAGGACAGGGGGAGCCTGGCCACAGAGCCCCCACGGGGCACCAGCAGACATGGGGCGTGAGTCACAGGTCACGGTCGGTGGGACGTGGGAGCCTCCGGGGGCTCCTGGGCGCCCATGGAACCGCGCGGAAGGCCTTTCTTCTGGAGCTGAAGGCGCAGGCCTCGGTTCCTTCAGGTCTGCGGAACGCTTAGTGGGGCCGCAGGCAGAGACGGAGGCGGGCCGTGGGTGCTGGAGAACCTTCCGGATCCTGCTGGGAGACCCGGCTGAGGGTCCGCTCTGGGGAGAGCCAGGCCTCCAGGGGGGAGGGCTGCTCCCGGGGGCCAGGTGCTCAGCGGGGAGCAGGGTGTGAGCGGAAGGGTCCCCTGAGCTCCGGCCCAGGCGGGAGACGGTGCCCGGGGCTCCCCAGCCCCTGGGAGATGCAGAACCCCGGGCACAGAAGGAAGGGCGCCTTAATCAAGGCGGCTAAGCGGCCGGACCCCCAGGCACAGTGATTTACCATTTCCACGGAGAGAACAGATGGAGGATGAGAGCTTTCTCCTGGCGGCAGCCGGGCCGCCTTGGCCCCTCGGAGGCTGCGGGGACAGCTTCCCAGCCGCCTCCCCGGAGGGAGCTCGGCGCTCGAGATGTAAACACACTGACGGATGTCCTCAAGGCCTCCCGCTTGCCAGCCACCCCCACTGGGCCGCTGACCCCCGAGGAGAAGAGGAACCCGGGGGGAGCAAGGAGGCTCCGGGAAAATCCGGGGGGTTCTGATGCCACCCGATCGAGCCTCTGCATTTAAGGGAACAGCCGTTATTTTCTGGCTTCAGCGTGTGTGTCTGAGAACGAGGGAGGCAGCAGCAAATCCACGGCCACATTGGAAATGCCAACATTCGCTCGCTTTTTTCCATTTTATTGATGTTCTTTTAATATATATACATATGCATATATATATATACACACACACACAATTAAATCAGTGCTCAAGCACTCAGAGCCGCGAGCAATTCTGAATTGCGGTGTGTGTGTTTTTCAAATAAGGTTGAACGAAGTGGCGATCAGAGACGACTCTGTTGTCAGACATAGAAACAGGAGTTGAATTTCTTCTTTTTAGCTGGATCTTGCACATTGACTTGACCGTAGGGGCACTGCGGGAGGAATGAGACAAGTTGTGAATGACGTCCTTAAAGGAGTAAACGCTGCTCGCTCGCTGGCGGTGAACAAAGGAGGCTGCGGACCACGTGGCCGAGGTCACTTGACCTTCCGGGTCCTGCAGAGCAAGAGGAGAATCAGGAGGAATCATCCCAATCAGGGTCCGAGCGTCACTTCCTACGGGCGTCCTTCCGGCTGTAAGGCTTCACAGCCAGAAGCTCACCCGTAGAAAAGCCCCGTCCCCAGTGAATGCAGTTCCTCTGCACTCGGTTCGGAACAGGCCGCGGCGCAGGTGGGAGCACGCAGAAAAGCGAAGGCCTATGGCCGGCCGCAGTTGGCACGCGGACCCAGCGTCTCCTCCTTCGTTAGGAAGCGGGTCAGTTAGAGGAAATAACGCTCTAACTCACGCGGTCAGGGCGGTCTGCATTCACAGGCCCACAACCTCATCTCGGTAGCAATGTACCCGGCGAGGGTGCTTTTGCAAAGTTACAGTGGAGAATCCATCCCCGTTTCTTTCTTTCTTTCTTTTTTTTTTTTTTTGCTCCAAATGGGGAAGGAGTAGTTAGTTCATCTCAATCAGTGCGCATAGAGATGTATAGTCACCGACGTAGACATTTTAGGAAATGTATGGTTTGGGGTAGTTTCATGGTTCAAGACAGAGCAGAAAAGTGACACGGAAAGAATGAGGAAGAGAAGAGGAGGAGGAGGAGGAGGAGGAGGAGGAGGAAAAAGGAAGGAGGGGAGGAAGGGAGAAAGGGAATAAAGAGAGAAAATCATTATCATTGAAGGGATCCCCCCTCTCAGCGCTGGGCAAGCTTCTGTGTGTTCAGCTAACAGGCAGCAATGAAAGGAAAATGCTTTCTGGGCTCCGGCCTGCACTCTTCCAGCTCCCTCTCCTGCCCCTTTGAACTTACCCCGTGAGCGCGGCTCGTTTAAAACCTCGTGAAAGGTTCCCTGAGAATAAAGAGCTCCCACGGCTGCCCCGTCCCGGCCTCGCCCGCGCCCCAGGGCCGGCCGCGGTGCAACGATACCAAACGCCATTAAGTTTAAAGGCCCCGGGCTGGTCCTGAGGCCTCATTGTCCGGGGCCGAGGGAGCTCGTGAAAGGCGCACTCCAGGTCTACTCGGCGCTTTTATTTGCCTTGTTGTTCAAATAACGGGCGTTTATGAAGTTCCGGGGATTTGCCACTCACGTGTCTGCAGGCGGACCCGCAGCACCGGCCCCTCTGCAGGTGGGCGAGCCGCGTGAGCACCACGTAGCCGGTGGCCGGGTCCGCGTAGGTCAGCTGCTGGGCCTGCGGAGTCGCGAAATAAAACGATCCATTAGTCTCCACATCCGCCTTCTCTCCTCACCCCAAGTTCTACTAACAAAGTAACTGCCCAGTTCTCTTCAAACAAGATGGCCCGGCCGGCGTGGCTCAGGGGTGGAGCATCGACCTAGGAACCAGGAGGTCACGGTTCGATTCCAGGTCAAGGGCACAAGCCCAGGTTGCAGGCTCGATCCCCAGTGTGGGGCGTGCAGGAGGCAGCCGGTCCGTGATTCTCTCTCATCATGGATGTTTCAATCTCTCTCTCTCTCTCTCTCTCTCTCTCTCTCTCTCTCTCTGAAGTCAATAAAAAAATATATTAAAAAAAGAAAACAGCCCTGACCGGTGTGGCTCAGTGGATGGAGCGTCGGCCTGCGGACTGGAGGGTCCCAGGTTCGATTCCGGTCGAGGCCACATGCCTGGGTTGCGGGCTTGGTCCAACGTGCAGGAGGCAGCCCGTCAATGGGTCCCTCTCATCATTGATGTTTCTGTCTCTCTCTTCCTCTCCTTTCCTCTCTGAAGTCAACAAAAAATATATTAAAAAAAACAAAAAACAAAACAAAACCCCAACATGAACCTCTCCCAAGCAATTTCAGGGCCCCTCGCAATCAAAGAGCGAACACATTCCATCGTGATGCAGGAGCCGACTTTCTGCGGCAGCGGGAGGAAATACACAGCCGTGGGGGGGGGGGGTGGTGGGGGGGGGGGGACGAGACGTTGATGGGAAAACAAGAAGCCCTCTGTGCCCGCGGCCCGTGCAGCCACCGCTCAGTTATGCTTCCTCGGCCCCGGGAACAGGTTTAATAACAGGTGACTTCAGACACTCGGAGGCTTAAGAGGCTGCAAACGAACTCGCACTCCGAAGTCGCACTGGGAGCTCAGGACTGGAAATACGTGGACGGTGATTTAATCGGACAGGAACGGCGTTAATCGAAACCACGGGGCTAGGAAAGCACCGCCCTCGCTGTTGTTGCACACTTTTCGCTCCCCCGTGATGTGGGACCGCACCGAATGCCTTACACTGTTTTCTTTTCAGAGGGTCATTAGTCCTGTTCTTACACAACCCCCTCCCTCCACGCACACAGAAACCTGGTATTGTTTGACCACATTAACACTCACTGCTTTCACGAGTTTGATCAAAAGCAACTTTGATTTTTATTTTATTTTTCTGTTCCTCCGCACCCGAGGATATTTTTTTCCCCATGGATTTTTAGAGAGAGAGGAAGGGAGGGGAAGAGACACAGAGAGAGAGAAACATGGATGCGAGAGAGACACAGCGATGGGTTGCCTCCCACATGTGCCCCCGACCAGGGCCAGGGATCCAGCCTGCAACCCAAGTACATGTCCTTGACCAGAGTCGAACCCGGGACCCTTCAGTCCACAGACTGAGGCTCTATCCACTGAGCCACACCGGCCAGGGGCAAAAAGCAAGCTTTATGATGGCCCCTCGGATGTTCAGGAAGCGCGCTCTACCTACTGTCCGACTTGTTTTCCAAACTGTCCCGGGTACGTGGTGTGAAGGCCAAGTCACCAGTTCGACCTGCTCCTCGGAGCCTGGCCGTGCCGACGATGCTCTTTAGCCTGAGGCCTTGTAGGGCAGGGGTTCCCACCTCCCTGAGGCCGCGGCCCTTTAACACAGCTCCTCGGGTGGTGGTGACCCCCGGCCATAACATATTTCCGTTGCTACTTCATAGTTCTGCTGCTGTTATGAATCGTCATGTAAACACCTGTGTTTTCCGATGGTCTTAGGCGACCCCTGGGAAAGGGTCGCTCGGCCCCCAGAGGGGTCGGGGCCCACGGGCTGAGAACCGCTGCCACAGAGGGGCTTTCTCCCGCTCTTTCTAAAGGCCCTGTCACCACGCCCGACTCTGGCCACTCCCTCTCGTCGAGTTTGGACGCTGGTGCCAACAAGCAATGGTCAGAGCCCCCAAACAGGAGGAAAGCTCAGGCTGTCCGGGAAGAAGGTCAGCGCCCACGGAGAGCTCCCGTGGGACTGTGCTCTGTGAAGAGTGGAGGGGAGGGTGGCGCTGAACTGAAAGTCAAAGTAAGTTCGTGCTTTATTATTCGTTATTAAAGCATGGCTGGGTAGGGTGTCTAACTGGTCACGGCACTGTTCCTGTGCCTTCCCGGGTCCGCTACCCCCTCCATCAACTCCTTCACACCCCTCCCCCAACACACACACACACACTCAGACACACACACACATATTCACAGACACAGACTCAAACACACACACACACATATGTACACACACACACTCATACAGACAGACACACACATATTCACACACACATACACAGACACACACACTCACATACACAGACACAGACACACACACACATACACACACACACATATACAGACACACACATATTCACAGACACATACTCAGACACACACACACACACACATACATAAACAGACACATACACCACAGAAAGACACATAATACACAGACGCAAAAAGACACACACAAAATACTCGGAAACAGATACACAGAAAGACAGACACACATATACTCAGACACAGACAGACACACACAGACAGACACACATGCAACACACACACACACACACTCACGTACACAGACACACACTCAGACACACACACACATACACACACACATACTCAGACACACACACATACACAGACAGACACACACATTCACAGACACATGCAACACACACACACACACACATACACACACAGAGGAGTGATGATGTTTAGCTCATGCACTGATCAGAAAGAGTCGCACTCATTCTCAGGACAGACAGACAGACATTAACTCTCAGCCCCCTGACCCTGAGCCTGACCTAACCCTAAACCCTAACCCTAACCCAGTGGTCGGCAAACTGCGGCTCGCGAGCCACACGCGGCTCTTTGGCCCCTTGCGTGTGGCTCTTCCACAGAATACCACGGCCTGGGCGAGTCTATGTTGAAGAAGTGGCGTTAGAAGAAGTTTAAGTTTAAAAAATGTGGCTCTCCAAAGAAACGTCAATCGTTGTACTGTTGATATTTGGCTCTGTTGACGAATGAGTTTGCCGACCACTGCCCTAACCTAACCCTAGCCCCAGCCCTAACCCGTAACCGGGTAACCGCTAACCAGGTAACCGTTAACCAGGTAACTGGTAACCGCTAACTGGGTAACTACTAACCGGGCAACCGGTAAGCAGGTAACTGGTAACCGCTAACCTGGTAACTGGTAAGCAGGTAACCGGTAACCGCTAACCGGGTAACTGGTGACCAGTGACTGGTAACCGCTAACCGGGTAACTGGTAACCGCTAACCGGGTAACTGGTGACCGGTAAGTTGGTAACCAGTAACCTAGTAACTGGTAACCGGGTAACCGGGTAACTGGTGACCGGGTAACTGGTAACCGGTAACCGAGTATTGACTGGCCGGGGCGGGCGGCAAGCTGCGCGCTGTCAGAGGCCTGAGTCCGCGCGGGCTCTGGTCCCCCGACCGCTCCCTCCCTGGGACGCGCAGGCGTACGGGCGCCGGGACCAGGCAGGAGGGGCCTCAGCGCGCAGGCGTACGGGCCGCGGGGCGGCGCAGGGGGCGGGGCCTCACCGCGCAGGCGGCCGCGTGCAGGTCCGCGATCCGTCGCTCGGCCGCCGTTAACGCTGCGGTCTCCGGGCGCCTCTCCGCCCCCGCCGGGCTGTCTTGCGCGCGGGGCCCGACATCGCCGCGCTCTCCCTCCGAAGCGGAGCACAGGGGGACCCCGAGGGGCTGGCGGAGCCCCGCCGAGACCCAGAGGGGCCGTGCCGGCCGGGCGGCGGGAGGTCGTCCCCCGAAGGTTGCGGTCACCAGCGATGGAACCCGCCTGGCCGCCATGGCCGCCGCGGGCCGAGCCGCCCCGCCCTGCAGGGCTCGCCCCGCCCCCTCCTGAGCGCCCGCCACGCCCACCGCTGAGCTAGCCACGCCCCCACCCCCACCTAAGCTCTCGCCCTCCGCCGAGCTAGCCACGCCCACCGCCGAGCTAGCCACGCCCCCCGAGATAGCCACGCCCCCACCCCTCCTGAGCGTCTGCCCCGCCACCGCTGAGATAGCCACGCCCCACCATCTCGCCACGCCCACCGCTGAGCTAGCCACGCCCCCGCCGAGCCCTGGCCAGTTCCCTGTCCCTCAGACCGTTGGAGGGCCGGACTATAGTTTAAAAAAAACTATGAACAAATTCCTATGCACACTGCACATATCTCATTTTGAAGTAAAAAAACACAACGGCAAAAACACCCGCGCGTGGCCCGCGGGCCGCAGTTTGAGGACGCCTCCTCCGCCTCCGGCCCAAACCACAGCCTGGTTTCCAGGCCCCAGGACAGGAAGAAGCCTGTGTTTTGCCCCCAGAAGTCCTAACAGCCCCCTCTCCGCCCTGTCCGCTCCTGGACCAATCGCTGTGAGCGCAGGTTGCACGTCAGCCAATCAGGGCCTGGCCCCGGTCCGCCCACAAAGCCCTGGACGCCCCGGGGGCTGAGGTGACTGCAGAGGCGACAGCCTCCCTCCCGCCCGCCCGGTCCTTTGGTATTTAATTCATTTCGGGCATTTCCACGGAGGTCCTTCCTTTATAAGCATTTGCTCCATTTTAGCTTTTTCTTGGTAATAATTTTTTTTTGCAGTGTTTTCCCTGCAAATAGATGGTTCAGACAGTGGGGAACATGGCATGTTCATGGGTGTATCTCCACAGCCCATCTTTCATAAATACTGAATTTTTGAATAGGCAAGCCAGCCAGTGGCCTTCATTCTCAAATGCATATGAACACTACGTCCCATGTGGAAACTGAACCATCTGTCTCTCACGATGCAGATTTGACAGTAGTGACTATATATTAATTGTTGCAAATGAATACTTTTAAAAAAAACACACCTAGGCGATACCTATACCAACGCTGAAGTCCTATGAAATTGTATTTATGGCCAAAACGGGTGTGGCTCAGTGGATAGAGCGTCGGCCTGCGGACTGAAGGGTCCCGGGTTCGATTCCGGTCAAGGGCATGTGACCTTGGTTGCGGGCACATCCCCAGTAGGGAGTGTGCCGGAGGCAGCTGATCAATGTTTCTCTCTCATCGATGTTTCTAACTCTCTATCCCTCTCTCTTCCTCTCTGTAAAAAATTAATAAAATATATTTTTTAAAAAAGAAATAGTATTTATGACATCACATTAGGCCCTCAAATTACCCAGCCCGCACCCCTGAAGTGCCCCGCTTTTTAACTGGCTTTAAGGGTTATCTTCTAACCACTCACGAGTGGACTCTCCTGTCCGTGGACACATCCCTGCTGGAGGCTGCCAGCCACGCCCAGACAGGCGCTCGGCCGTCCGCTGCCTGCTCGGCACAGTTCCTGCGGCCCCCGATCCGTACTTGCTGCTTTCAGGATGGCCGGATGGTGTGTTAGGACCTGTCAGGCTCCACGTAGAGTGAGTGCACGCTCACTCTCAATTCCTGTGACCTAGAGCAAACGTTAACATGCCCCCGAGGCTGCCCTCGGGGAATCTTGGTCTCATGTGATCGGACATCCAGGAGCGCACCAGGTTTCATGGAGCTGGTCTTAGAAAACCCTGGCGGGGAGTATAACCAGGCCCACAGGCAAGATCAGCGAATCCCTGCTGCCTCCACCAGCCTGGTCCCCCCCACCTGCCCTCCCCTGCAGGCCTGGTCCCCCCCATCTGCCCTCCCCTGCAGGCCTGGTCCCTCCCCAACGGCCCTCCCCTGCAGGCCTGGTCCCTCCCAACTGCCCTCCCCTGCAGGCCTGGTCCCCCCCACCTGCCCTCCCCTGCAGGCCTGGTCCCCCCCAACGGCCCTCCCCTGCAGGGCCTGGTCCCTCCCAACTGCCCTCCCCTGCAGGCCTGGTCCCCCCCACCTGCCCTCCCCTGCAGGCCTGGTCCCTCCCAACTGCCCTCCCCTGCAGGCCTGGTCCCCCCAACTGCCCTCCCCTGCAGGGCCTGGTCCCTCCCAACTGCCCTCCCCTGCAGGGCCTTGTCCCTCCCAACTGCCCTCCCCTGCAGGCCTGGTCCCTCCCAACTGCCCTCCCCTGCAGGGCCTTGTCCCTCCCAACTGCCCTCCCCTGCAGGCCTGGTCCCTCCCAACTGCCCTCCCCTGCTGGCCCGGTCATCCTTGCTGCAGCCCGGAGAGCTAGGCAGTGGCTCCCATCTGTTCCTCTCCTTCTGCCTCTCCCGGGTGAGTGTGGATGGGCTACACCAGGCGTCCTCAAACTACGGCCCGCGGGCCACGTGCAGGTGTTTTTGCCGTTTTGTTTTTTTACTTCAAAATAAGATCTGTGCAGTGTGCATAGGAATTTGTTCATAGTTTTTTTTTAAACTATAGTCCGGCCCTCCAACGGTCTGAGGGACAGTGAACTGGTCCCCTGTTTAAAAAGTTTGAGGACCCCTGGGCTACACACAGGAAGTTATCTAGCTCATCCACCCCCTCTCAACCATAGACCTTATTGCAATAGACGGATTAGTATTATGTTTTTATTTTTATATACATACATATATATATTTTAAATCCTCACTTGATATTTTTCCATTGATTTTTATTGATTGATTGATTTTTATTGATTTTTATTATATATATTTTAATTGATTTCAGAGAGGAAGGGAGAGGGAGAGAGAGAGAGAAGCATCCATGATGAGAGAGAATCATGGACCGGCTGCCTCCTGCACGCCCCCTACTGGGGATCAAACCTGCAACCTGGGCCTGTGCCCTTGTCCGGAATCGAACCCGGGACCCTTCTGTCTGCAGGCCGCTGCTCTATCCACTGAGCAACACCAGCCAGGGCTCCATTGATTTTTTAGGGGAAGTGGAAGAGAGAGGGAGAGACAGAGAGAAACAGCGATGTGAGAGAAACACATCGACTGGTTGCCGCCTGCAGGAGCCCCGACCGGAGCCGGGGCCAGGGAGGAGCCTGCAACCCAGGTACATGCCCTTGACCGGAATCGAACCCGGGACCCCTCCGTCTGCAGGCGGACGCTCTATCCTCTGAGCCAAAGCAGCTAGGGCCGTATCATGTTTTCAAAATGAGGTGGGCAGCCACAGGGCTGTAGGGTCCCCCCCACACTGACACAGCTGTCAGGAGATCATGGTTAAGGCCGTACATACATACAACCCCCGAATCGCAGGCCTGCTCTCTGCGCTCTCACTGCCCGAGGGAGGAAGGCGTGGCCGCTGTTCCGTGACTGCAATGAAAGGCGCACTGAGCTTCAGGTCAAATACCCATGACATCGACACGTCTGCCTGGTCTGCCGAGTGTGATACATGTTCACATCCTCCCGGGGATCCGCCTCGGCGAGCAGCACAGCGCGCCCCGCCCGCCCGCCCGCCCGCGAGCTTTGCCGCAGATGCAACGTCTCAGGGCACCTTTCAAATCCCGGGGATCGCCCATCGGCCGCTGGCGGTTCAACTGCGCTGTCGCCGTGAGCGGGGACACGCTGGGACACTTCTGTGAGGGCGCCATCCACGCCTATTGTCCCATCCGGTGACTGTGGACGGCACATGTTGGACAGCACTGTGGTGAGCTCAGTGGTTTGTGCCGCATCGTGGGACCAATGACCACAGCATCGCCGAAGGGTGGTGGCCGGTTGAGCCCTGCCCAGCAATGCTGCTCTCGTCCTAGCGTGACAGCCGTACATCCGGGGCTCACCTGGGTCACCCAGCCACCAGCCTAAGGCCCATGATAGGAGGAGCATGTAGCCCAGGGGTCCTCAAACTTTTTAAACGGGGGGCCAGCTCCCTGTCCCTCAGACCGTGGGAGGGCCGGACTATAGTTTTTTTAAAAAAAAACTAAGAACAAATTCCTATGCACACGGCACCTATCTCATTTTGAAGTAAGAAAACAAAACGGCAAAAACACCCGCACGTGGCCCGCGGGCCGTAGTTTGAGGACGCCTGAATTGTAGAGTATATTCTGTCTGTTATTTCGTTTTGTTTCATTCATTGTAAAGGTTTGTATTGATTTCAGAGAGAGGAAGGGAGAGGGAGAGAGAGAGATGGAAACATCCATGATGAGAGAGCATCACGGATCGGCTGCCTCCTGCACGCCCCCCACTGGGGATGGAGCCCACAACCCGGGCCTGTGCCCTTGACCGGGAATGGAATCGTGACCTCCTGGTTCATGGGTCGATGCTCAAGCCCTGAGCCTCGCCGGCCGGGTTAACTGGGAGATGCTTAAACTTGCCTCTGGCCCGTTCTCTCACTTGTCACTCTCCTCCTACAAGACTCAGTCCCCGGGCAGGTGAGGGATTCTAGGGGCGTCTTGGGCTCACGCGTCTCGCCCACCGTCACGTTCATCTTCCCCATTAGTGTCTGTGCTTTACTGCTGGGCGCTAGCCCCTCACTACCTCCCCCCCACCCCGCCCTCTCAACATTTTTAGCCCCATTTCCTGTAAAGACCCAACCGTTGGCTGGACGTGGGGTCTGTAATAAGCAAGAGACACGGACACTGCCGAAACCGGTGTGGCTCAGTGGATAGAGCGTCGGCCTGCAGACTGAAGGGTCCCAGGTTCGATTCCCATCAAGGGCATGTACCTTGGTTGCGGGCACATCCCCAGTAGGGGGCATGCAGGAGGCAGCTGATCGATGTTTCTAGCTCTCTATCCCTCTCAATTCCTCTCTGTAAAAAATCAATGAAAATATATTTAAAAAAAGAGAGAGAGAGAGAGAGAGAGAGACGCGGACACTGCCGGATCCCCTCGCCATTGTGGGAGGTCTGTGTTCAAGTCCCCCGATCTTTCTCGAGTTCCCAGAACTAAAGGCTACTTTCTGCTATTTGCAGTTCTCCCGTATGTACCAGGTGGCAGGAGAATTCATTGAAAGAAGAGCGGGAGGGCCGGCGGCCGGCGTGGCTCAGGGGTTGAGAGGCGACCTAGGAACCAGGAGGTCACGGTTCGGTTCCCGGTCAGGGCACATGCCCGGGTTGCGGGCTCGATCCCCAGGGTGGGGCGTGCAGGAGGCAGCCGGTCCATGACTCTCTCTCATCACGGATGTTTCTACCTCTCTCTCTCCCTCTCCCTTCCTCTCTGAAATCCATAAAAATAGATTTGAAAGAAAAAGAACAGGAGAAGCAAAGGGAAATGCCACTCAGGAACCAGTTGGCATTCACAGTTGCACAAGCCTGCCTCTGGGGGGCAGGAGGGGGCAGGCCTTGAGGAGGGCTCCCCATGGACTTTCAAGTCCACCACCAACCCCTGCTGCCTGGGGCCTGTGCCTTGGTTAGTTCTGTGAAATGGGTACAATCGCCCTCGCCGGTGTGGCTCAGTGGATAGAGCGTCGGCCTGCGGACCAAAGGGTCCCAGGTTCGATTCCGGTCAAGGGCATGTACCTTGGTTGCGGGCACATCCCCAGTAGGGGGCGTGCAGGAGGCAGCTGATGGATGTTTCTCTCTCATCGATGTTTCTAACTCTCTATCCCTCTCCCTTCCTCTTTGTAAAAAAAAAAAATCAATAAAATATATATTTTTTAAAAAATAAAAAGAAACTGTTTAGCAACACACACGTGGCCTGAGAACTCTGTGAACACGGAAGAACGTGAAGGTCCCGAGAGATCCAGGGAGGCGGGACCGGAGGCCTCCCATGCCCCCTGGATAAACTCATCTGGGAAGTGCAGCTCACCGGGGAGCAGGGAGCGGTGAGGGCCCTGCTGGAGGACGGGCCAGGAAGGGTTAACGTAACGCCTGGCGCTCACACTAGAGCGTGTGGCCCGCTGTCTGCTCTCTGCGGAGGGGGGGCCGGCGGCTGGTGGGAGGGTGACTCACGGGTGTCTGGCACGTCCCAGCAGCAGGGGAGTCCCGGCTCGTCTGGCTGCTGATAAGGTATCGCTCCCCTGGCAGGGCAGCCAGCGGGATCCTCGCGTTTAAAATACAGTCGGGTATATTTCATGTTTGCTCCCCTGTTTTCCTTCCTCCCTCCTCCTCTGAAGAAACGTTTGTATAACAGTTCAAGCCCATCAAAGGAGACACAGCCACCTTCTTCCCTCTCGACCTCTGCCCGCTCCCCCCCACCCCCGCCCCCGCGGCCCCCAGATCCCCAGGCGCCCCATCGCGATGTCTGAAAGGTAAAAAAAAAATGACGAATAACCCCGTGATAGGAACTCACCTAAACAATGACGAGTCATCCCTTAATGCCCCTGACCATCCATTCTGTCTTCAAAATAATTTCCACAGTTTGTTTGTATCAGAGTCAAGGTCATGTCCATACAGCGCCATTGACGGAAGCTCGCGTCCTTCTCTTTTAGGCTGAGATGCCTGGTCCCTGTCTGTTTTCTCTCTTGGAATGCAGCTGATGGAAAACCCACACTCCCCGGTGGCTCCACCGAACCTATTATTTTAAATATATTTTATTGATTTTTTTACAGAGAGGAAGGGAGAGGGAGAAGGATAGAGAGTCAGAAACATCGATGAGAGAGAAACATCCATCAGCTGCCTCCTGCATGCCTCCTACTGGGGATGTGCCCGCAACCAAGGTACATGCCCTTGACCGGAATCGAACCTGGGACCCTTCAGTCCGCAGGCCGACGCTCTATCCACTGAGCCACACCGGCTAAGGCTCCACCTGACATATTAATGTGTCCCCCGTTTTTCAGACATTGGGGGTTGGCCCTAGGCGGTGAAGCAGATGTACGTTCTCGTCTCTTAACAGGAGATTTTTCAGGGGTGTCCTGCATGTACTTCCACCGGGCACATGGTCTTGCTTTTACGATTATTGCTCAGACCCTCACCTTCTCCTTCAAGGAAAAAAACGATGATAGCTCCAGCTCCAGTCCCACCCCACCCCGAGGCTCTCCCCTCCGGAGTCACTGCCATCCGGCACTTTGTGTTTCACCGGCCTTCAGTTTCCCCCCTTCCTGATCTCCGCGTCTTTTCTTTTTTAAATATATTTTTATTGATTTTCCACAGAGAGGAAGGGAGTGGGATAGAGAGTTAGAAACATCGAGGAGAGAGAAACATCCATCAGCTGCCTCCTGCACCCCCCACTACTGGGGATGTGCCCGCAACCAAGGTCCATGCCCTTGACCGGAATCGAACCCGGGACCTTTCAGTCCGCAGGCCGACGCTCTATCCACTGAGCCACACCGGTCAGGGCTCCGTGTCTTTTTATCAGCCAGATTTTAAAGGCGTTTGCAGGTTTACGCGTTGACACAGTCGGGTTCAGACCGCTTGAAGGTGTCTGCAGCTTTCTTTGGGGATCGATCTGTATGGATCTGGGAGAACCCTGTCGGGGGCCGGTTTTCAAGCACAGACACTGTTCCCCACGGAATGATGTGCTCTGACAGCTCCGTAAGTCACACGACGAGCACACGTCCGAGAGGCCCCGCGTTCACCGCGTGCTAATTACGCGGCTGTGATTTACGGGGCCCTCCCTGGACGCGTGACGGCGAGCCGTGCCCCTGCGGGTTATTTATACCCGCGTTATCTCCACGGGGGTGGGGGGGACCGCGACCCCATTGGGGGGATCCCCTTATCTCCTCTGGGCTCTGCGCCGAGCGGCACCACGCGGGCAGCGCGAAGCCAGCCAGCCAGCCAGCCAGCCAGCCAGCCACGGTGGGAGTGCTCCCACCTCGAACCCGGGCACGGCCACAAATCAGGCCTTCATTTATCGTGTGGTTCAAGGCCTGGACGGGAGAAAGGGAGCGGGGGAGGGTGTTGATAAGCAGAGGATAGACTTAAAAGCGAATGCTGCGTACAGCCCCCCCCCCCCCTAAGTGAGGAGACGGCCCACATTCCCACACTGTGATCCAAGGCTACACCCCAGGCCGCCTGGTCCCGTGGGCAATTCCTGGGAAGTGGTGGCAGGACAATGGGGAGGCCTACTCCACACCACACTCGACCGCCAGTGCATCGCGGATGGAAGATCTCAATACGCAAAGCCGTTGGCTTTTTTTAAAAAAATTTTTTAAATTAAGGTATTACATGTGTACATATCTTACCATTGCCCCCCCACACCCCACTCCCATACAGGCCCTCACCCCCCAGAGTTTTGCGTCCATTGGTTATGCGTATATGCATGCATACAAGTCCTTCGGTTGATCTCTTATCTCCCCCACCTCTCCCTAACCTTCCCGCTGTAATTGGACAGTCTGTTTGGTGCTTTACTGCCTCTGTATCTATCTTTTTGTTCATCAGTTTATAATGTTCTTCATTATCCACAAATGAGTGAGGTCCTGTGGTATTTTTCTTCCATGGACTGGCTCATTTCACGTTAGCATGATGCTCTCCAGGTCCACCCAGCTTGCTGCAAATGGTGAGCATTCCTTCTTTTCTACGGCGGGATAGCATTGTGTAGATGGACCACAGCCGTTTGCTTTTGAAGAAGGAAAGAAAGGGAGGTGCCTTTGGGACGAGGGGAGTCACCTGACCCAGACGCTTTCTCAGGAAGGGAACGCGGGTGGGTGACAAGCAGTTCGGAGAGCTGCCAGCCCCCAGCGGTTAGCTTTGTCTGCCATTCAACTCAGCCTTTATTTATTTTATCATTATTATTATTATTTTCAGATGTTCATCTACCTACAGATACTTACTTTTTAAAAATTTCTTGATTGATTAAGGTATCACATATTTGTCCTCATCCCCCCATTCCCATCCCAAACCCCTCCCCACGCACGCCCCCACCCCCCTGTTGTCCGTGACCACGGGTTATCAGCCTTTGTTTTTATCTCTGTGTTTATTTACTTGTTTTAAGGATAAGGAGTTTTCTTCTTCTTCTTTTTTTTTCCCCCCAATATAGTTTTATTGATTTCAGAGAGAAAAAGGAGAAGGAGAGAGAGAAACGTCCATGAGGAGAGAGAATCATGGACCGGCCGCCTCCTGCACGCCCCCGACCTGGGATCGATCCTGCAACCCAGGCCTGTGCCCTGACGGGGAATCAAACCTCAACCTCCTGGTTCAGAGGTCGACGCTCCACCCCTGAGCCACACCTGCCGGGCTGGATTCAACTCAGGTTTAGTTCACTGTTCTCAGGGAGGCCACGGTTCGAGTCCCGGTCAGGGCACAGGCCTGGGTTGCGGGCTCGATCCCCAGTAGGGGGCGTGCAGGGGGCAGCCGATCCATGATGCTCTCTCCTCATTGATGTGTCTATCTCTCTCTCCCTCTCCCTTCCTCTCTGAAATCAATATATATATATATATATATATATATATATATATATATATATATATTTTTTTTTTTTTTTTAAAGAGAAAGAGCTCAGCAGACAGGCGGAGGGCGTGGGCCCAGGTGGTTCTCTGTGTAACCTGCCAGGGCCGTGGTCTCGGAATCTATCTTCCCCAGCAGGAAAGATCTGGATTGTTTCCCGTGTAGACCTATCCCGCCCCCACCACCCCCCTGGCATCGTCCCAGAAACTCTGTTTATTCTCTCGGGTCCCGGACAAAGGGGAGGAGAAGTTTTCTCACGGTCGCTGGGAGGAAGTGGAGTAAAAATCTTGGCCGCTGCCGTTAAAAAGGAAACACAAACAAACAAACAAACAAACCCGGGGAGGCTGAGACAAGGACGCCCCGGGCACTGGGGCGCAGGCCCACGACGAACGTAGGTCCTGGACCCGCCGAGACGGGTGTGGCCAGATACCGGGGGAGAAAGCGGAAACTCGGCCACGTCTGGGGTGCGCAGCCGCCTCTGCGGGGCTTAGGGCCGTGGTCGGCAAACCGCGGCTCGCGAGCCACACGCGGCTCTTTGGCCCCTTGCGTGTGGCTCTTCCACAAAATACCACGGCCTGGGTGAGTCTATGTTGAAGAAGTGGCGTTAGAAGAAGTTTACGTTTAAAAAATGTGGCTCTCCAAAGAAATTTCAGTCGTTGTGCTGTTGATATTTGGCTCTGTGGACTAATGAGTTTGCCGACCACTGGCCCAGGGGAATGAAAGGGATGGGCCCTCCCACACCCAGGCTTGGAATCTAACGGTTCAGGCGGAAACCCTGACACGCCCCGGGCCGCCCTCCACGCCCTCTCCACCTCCCAAACCGCAGCGCCTCCCCCGGAGATGAGCGATTTCGTGATCCCGCGCTGCTTCGCAAAATGAGTGTTTTTCATCTAATTTAAGAAACCCTGGTTTCCCCTCTTTGGCTGAAAAAACGGAGTCTCTCGTTGGGTGATGGCCCACCACCAGTAACGGGCAGGATTCCTTTCTGGCTTGGTGGCAAATAAGATAGAACGGTCCAGCCCTCACCGGTGTGGCTCAGTGGATAGAGTGTCGGCCTGCGGACTCAGGGGTCACAGGTTCGATTCCGGTCAAGGGCATGTAGCTGGGTTGCGGGCACATCCCCAGTGGGGGGTATGCAGGAGGCAGCTGATCGATGTTTCTGACTCTCTATCCCTCTCCCTTCCTCTCTGTAAAAAAATCAATAAAATATATATTAAAAAAAAAAAAAAGAGAGAGAGAGAGAGAACGGTCCATTTTTGAGTAAGTAAGTAGGTTGTGGGAAGCATGGACCTCTCGAGGGCTTCACGAGGAGTCTCTCAGGGACTGTCACCTGCATGAAAAGGCATGAGGACGAGCCTCCTGGGACAGATTAGAACACAGTCCGGAGACCCGAACGTGGGAGAAGTAAGGCCTTCGGGACGCAGGCCTAGCTGCATTCACACTCCATTCTCTTTCTTCCTTTTTTAAAGAGTATTTTTATGGATTTCAGAGAGGAAGGGAGAGGGAGAGAGAGAAACATGGATGATGAGAGAGGATCATGGATCGGCTGCCTCCTGCACGCCCCCCACTGGGGATCGAGCCCGCAACCCGGGCCTGTGCCCTGACCGGGAATTGAACCTGCGACCTCCTGGTTCATAGGTCGACGCTCAACCTCTGAGAGCCACTCCGGCCGGGCTCTATTCTCTTCCCACTCTGCTACATTTCCTCTCATGATAACCACAGTTGCCTCTCTGTACCAAGCACTAATAATAATAATAATAATAACAACAACAACAACAAAGTATCATGACAATAGTAGCAAACACCTGGCAGCGATACACTCCATGTGTACACACTTATTTAATACAACCTACCTATAAAACAGGTACCATTGCCCGGCCGGCGTGGCTCAGTGGTTGAGCGTCGACCTAGGAACCAGGAGGTCAGGGTTCGATTCCCGGTCAGGGCACAGGCCCGGGTTGCGGGCTCCATTCCCAGTGTGGGGCGTGCAGGAGGCAGCCGGTCCGTGATTCTCTCTCCTCATGGATGTTTCTCTCTCTCCCTCTCTCCGTCTCTCTGGCGTCAATAAAAACATATTTAAGGTAAAATAGAACGAAACAGGTACCATGTACCGTGATCATTGCCCCGACTTCACAGCGGAGGAGATGAGCAGACACGTTGCCCGGGGTCGGGGGGCGGTGCCCTCAGCTCGTGGGCGGCCGAGTCCGAGTCCGCACTCAGCCACCTGCTTCCCCACTAGGACTCTTTTCTTTCTTTCTTTTTTTTTCCCCTAAATAGTTTGTTGATTTTTTACAGAGAGGAAGGGAGAGAGAGAGTTAGAAACATCCATGAGAGAGAAACATCCATCAGCTGCCTCCTGCACGCCCCCTACTGGGGATGTGCCTGCAACCCAGCTACATGCCCTTGACCGGAATCGAACCTGGGACCCTTCAGTCCGCAGGCCGACGCTCTATCCACTGAGCCACACCGGTGAGGGCCCCACTAGGACTGGAGATGGACAGGAGGGACCCTGCTCCCAGCAGGAGCTCGGGCCCAGTGCCCTCAGGCTGGCCACACTCCCTCCCGGCCTGCAGGAAGCAGATCTATTTATAGCGCAGGGAGGAATGTTTTCCCTGAGGTCCTAGACGCCTCCCTGTGCGGAGCAGGTTGCACAAGACATGGATACACTGCCCCTCCCCCAGGGGGTTTGTTCAAGCATCAGGATTTAGCCACACGAGAAAGGAAATGATGCCCGGCCGGCGTGGCTCCGTGGTTGAACGTCGATCCATGAACCAGGAGGTCACGGTTCAATTCCGTGGTCAGGGTACAGGCCCGGGTTGCAGGCTCCATCCCCAGTGTGGGGCGTTCAGGAGGCAGCCGATCCATGATGCTCTATCATCATGGATGTTTCCATCTCTCTCTCTCTCTTTTTTTTAATATTTTATTGATTTTTTTACAGAGAGGAAGGGAGAGGATAGAGAGTTAGAAACATGAATGAGAGAGAAACATCGATCAGACGCCTCCTGCACACCCCCCACTGGGGATGTGCCCGCAACCAAGGTCCATGCCCTTGACCGGAATCGAACCTGGGACCCTTGAGTCCGCAGGCCGACGCTCTATCCATTGAGCCACACCGGTCAGGGCTCCATCTCTCTTTCCCTCTCCTTTCCTCTCTGAAATCAATAAAAAATATCTTTAAGAAAATAATTGAGAGATTTAGGATGTCTTGTGTTATGGCAGTCACCTGTAAAATTAAGAAACCAAAACAGCCCGGCCAGCATGGTGCAGTGGGTGAGCGTCAACCTAAGAACCAGGAGATCAGGGTTCGGTTCCCGGTCAGGGCACATGCCCGGGTTGGGGGCTCCATCCCCAGTAGGGGGTGTGCAGGAGGCCGCCGATCCATGATTCTCTCTCATCACGGATGTTTCTCTCTCTCTCTCTTCCCCTTCCTCTCTGAAGTCAATAAAAATACATTTTAAAAAAGAAACCAAAACAAAGAAGGAAGTCACTTCCTGAGGGAAGTCATTAGTCAGACGGGAAGCCAGAAGGACAGCTGCCTGGCTCCGGCCGGCCTGCGTTTCGGGGAACAGAGGTGCGATGAGGGGAAGCGGGGGAATGAAGACGGGGGTGGGAGTGGGGAGGGAACAGCAGCCCCTGGAGAAAGAGGGGGGGGTGGGAAATGAAGCTGAAATAGAAAAATCTGAGAAAGAGCGTTTTGCTTCTTTCCTGTTAATTTAGAGTGGCCGACAATGCTTGAACATGCAATCTTGGGGTGAGGTGTGTGTGTGTGTGTGTGCGTGTGTGTGTGTGTGTGTGTGTGTTAAATGAAAATGCAAACTCTGATCAATGAAAACTTCATCAGATCAAAACCTGGAAGGAGTCACTTCACAGGACGGAAAGTAGCAACGAGACTCAAAAGATGTTACAGGCCGGAGAACTGGGTCCAAATAAAGGCCATAGAATGTAAAATGGATCGACTGAAATGGGACATGCGGGGTCTCAATCGAACGACACAGGTTCCTGCCTGTCTTGGCTTCCCTCAGAGCCCACGGCGGTGACACCCATAGGCTCTGCTGACTCCCGGCCCGACCGCTCGGGTGTTAGGGTCGCCGAAGGAGAAACGCACGAGGCCAAAGTGGTAAAGAAATTATACACGTACTAGAGGCCCAGTGCACGGATTCGTGCATTGGAAGGAGGCCCGCGGGGCGCTCCTGGGCGAGAGGGGCCCGACACGCCCTGGAGCCAACCTCCCGCCGTCGGTGCCTCCCCTGCTGGCCGCGCCCGGGGCGGCACCAGGGCTCGAAGGGCGTCTGCGGAGTGAGCGGGGTCCCTCCGGCAGGTGGGGGTCCCTCGGCCTGGCCAGCGGGGAATCGGGCCGAAACCGGCAGCCCGACATCCCCCGAGGGGTCCTGGAGTGCGAGAGGGCACTCTCTGCAAAGTTGCTGTTGCTCGGCTGCTGCTGCGTTGAGCGTCTGCCCCCTGGTGGTCAGTGCACATCATAGCGACTGGTCGAACGGTTGCTTAGGGTTTTATCCATATAGACTAGAGGCCCGATGCACGGTGAGGGCCAAACCGGTTAGGGCCCGTGTCTTCATTTTTCATATGATTACAACATACACTGTTGTAATGTACATCATCGAATGAGACGCGAGACGCCTTAATGAGCCAATTAATTAGGAGTTGTTTATTGCACGCGGCCCAGAGGGAGGTGTCTTTTTCCAAATCTCTGAGCAACCCAAACAGGAAGTCTCCCGTATTTATACTTCCCGAGCCTCTTCGTTGGCAGGTATTACAAAGGGCTCCGTGCGAGTTATGGTTACAGACAGCTGTAACCTTGAATGCATAATGAGCTTGTCCTTGGCATCATCATTACCAGTATTAGTCGTCCATTACATTGGATGGCTAGCTTGCAAGGTCAGACAGTCAACGTTTATCTTTTTCTACTATTCGAACTAAAAAGCAAAGTCGTTTTATAGGATCGCAGACTGTCTTAAAGGGACAGAGTTTGTAATGACAGAGTTCACGGGACTAGGGACGACCTAACAATAGCAGGGAGCTCAAACAGCAGTTTTTTTTAATACAAAATGGAGGTTATGATGCTTCAACACCGCCTCTCCCCCCACCACCACCCAAGCCTTCGTAGGAGCAGAGACCCAAAGCCCCCTTGTCGAATGACCACGTGATGTGGCCGATTTCTAAAACTCTCGGCCTCCTTTCTGATTGAAATTCGGGTCGCTTCCGGCCCCGGAGCCTTGCTGAAAACCCCGATTCTCACTCTTCCCGTTTGGCCATGTTCTGTTTCTGCTTTGCAGGAGGCAGTGAAGTGATGCCCACAGGCTGATTTTTGTCTTCCCCAGCAAGTTTTCGCTGTGGGAATTCTAATAATTTCACCAGCCAACACCCACAGAATGATCTCTCTTCCTAACGCCAAATCCAGAGAGAACGGCCCCCAAACAGATGACGGATCAGCCGCACGACTGTTCCAGGCAGCGGGAGAGGGGGGCCCTGGCTGGTGTGGCTCAGTGGATAGAGCATCGGCCTGGGAGATGGAGGGTCCCAGGGTCGATTCTGGTCCAGGGCACACGCCTGGGTTGTGGGCTTGGTCCCCAGTCGGGGGCGTGCAGGAGGCAGCTGATCCATGATTCTCTCTCCTCATGGATGTTTCTATCTCTCTCTCCCTCTCCCTTCCCCTCTGACATCAATAAAAATAATTTAAAAAAAGAGAGAGAAAGAGAGGAAGATGAAGTCCTAATTCAACAAAAGGGAAGGTTGGGAGACACATTGACCAACCCAGGGCTGATTTCCAGCTGCAGGCGCAGAAGTAAAAGCCCCCTGTTGCTAGGGCCCGTTGCTAGGGAACGAAGACACCAGGGTTGGTGGGTGGGCGGGCTGATGGGTGGTTTCCTCCCTGTGGTTTCTCACCTCTGTTTGCAAAGAGTCTCCTGGCTCAGACCGGAGCTCACGGCCCCAAGGGTCTTTGGAGAGCTTTTGGGGTGACCTGAGTGTCTCCCGGCCTAAATGAAACCCTGGCATGGCCCTCAAGACTCCATAGTCACCACCTAGCTGTCCCCTGGCCAGAGCTGCCTCCCTGTGTCCTTCTGGGTCAGCACCTCCCATCCCCCCTCTCTCCCGCCCGCTCAGGGCCCCTCCATAGCTGGGCTGCAGGCTTTGCTAACAGAAGAGGACAATGAAGATGCCTCCACATAACTCACTTCCTTTTAAAATCAAACCAACTATTTTTTTGGGGGGGTGGGGGGTGGGGGTGGGGAGGAAGGGATCAAAAACAAGTAGAGTAAACTTCATTCACTTGCACAACTTCAGTGGGAACTGAAATGCTAGGCTTGGGCTCCCTTGCACCCGCCCCTGCCTGGATACCCCTCGGAGAACGTTCCGGTAGAGAGAGAGACACGGGCCTTAGGAGAGAAACTCTGCAGGGAGACTTGTGCCCACGCCCTGGCCGGGTTGGCTCAGCGGATAGAGCGTCGGCCTGCGGACGGAAGGGTCCCAGGTTCGATTCCAGTCAAGGGCACACGCCCGGG
Organism: Eptesicus fuscus; assembly: GCF_027574615.1. Classification (NCBI taxonomy): domain Eukaryota; kingdom Metazoa; phylum Chordata; class Mammalia; order Chiroptera; family Vespertilionidae; genus Eptesicus; species Eptesicus fuscus. The sequence goes on from NC_072496.1 coordinate 1,852,750, forward strand.
TTGTGGGCTCGATCCCCAGTAGGGGGCGTGCAGGAGGCAGCCGATCCGTGGTTCTCTCTCCTCATTGTTGTTTCTACCTCCCTTCCTCTCTGAAATCAATAACATAACTTAAAAAAGAAGACTTTTGTTCAGGATGCACGGGGGCGATACCTCGAGCGGCCTGGGTCCCTCTCCTGGAGGTCCAAGCTCTCTCTCCTGAGTTTTGATAACCCCGGTCTGGTCTTCATCCTTTGGGACGTAGAGGTGGGATCGTTTTTTGCTGCCCCGCTCGTTGAGCTGTTTTATCTTGTAACTAGAGGCCCGGTGCGTGGATTCGTGCACCGGTGGGGTCCCTCAGCCTGGCCTGCACCCTCTGGCAATCCGGGACCCCTTGGGGGATGTCAGAGAGCCGGTTTCAGCCTGATCCCCACAGGCCAGGCTGAGGGACCCCACCGGTGCACGACCGGGGCCGGGGAGGGACCGTGGGAAGTCTCCAGGGCGTGTCCAGTCTGTCTTGCCCAGTCCCCGATCGGCCGGACCCCAGCAGCAAGCTATCCTACCGGTTGGAGCGTCTGCCCCCCGGTGGTCAGTGCGCGTCATAGCGACTGGTCGGACGGTTGATCCGTCGGACACTTAGCATATTAGGCTTTTATGACATAGGATAGCTGCCAAAGTCTAAACATTCGGCTTTGCCTGACATTTCTGGATTTGTCTTTTTGAGTGTGGAATTTTAGATTGGGAATCATTTCCTTGGAATCGTGAAGGCGTTTTTTCCCTCCGTGGTCTTTCAACTTCCGGGGACGCCGGCCGGAGGATCCGGTCTGCTTTACGTGGTTTGATTTGGTTTGTTTGTTGATCCCTGAAAACGCCCAGGCTCTTCCCGGGAACCCGGGCGTTCCGAATCACCGTGACGAGGCGACACGCGTCTCTTTCTGTCCCGTGACTTGGGAGGGGCCCTCTCAGTGCTGAACCTCTCACCCAGGTCCTTTCGTTCCAGGAAACTCTCTCTTGCTGTTTCTGTGATGCCACCGTCTCTCTGCTTCTTTGTTCTCTCTTTCACATGTTGCAGCTCCTGGCTTGATGGTCCAGTGGCCTTGTCTATTCTCTTTCTCTTTTCCTCTCTGACTCTTTATGCTCATTATAAATGTGTGTTCAATATATTATAGATATTTATATATATTTTTTGTTGATCTCAGAGAGGAAGGAGAGGGAGAGAGAGAGAGAGAAAGAAACATCCTGAAAGATGTAACAGAGGGCCGGAGACTGGGGGATACCAGGATACAGGCTTTATTGGAGATCACCCTGCCGGGCCGCCTTCCAGAGGGGAAAAGGGGGAAGAGAGAGAGAGAGAGAGAGAGAGAGAGAGAGTGTGCCGGGGTGAGAGTGCCTTTTAAGGGGAGGGGAGGAGGGGACGGGGCTTAGGGCACTCAGCCCACGCTGATTGGTGGTTTCATGTAAGGTACATGGTTAGGGGCCTAGGGATTTAGGAATCGGGGGCTTAGGGTATATGGCAGGTGCTGATTGGTGGTTCAATGTACAGTCCCTATAAGGTGTTCAGGAATGTCCGGCCGCAGGTGGAGTTTATGTCATACTCCGTCCATCAGTTGGGGGAAGGGAGGATCTATCACATCCATGATGAGAATCAGGGATCAGCTGCCTCCTGCACGCCCCACACTGGGGATCGAGCCCGCAACCCAGGCACGTGCCCATGACCGGAATCGACCGCCGGGATCGGGAGCCTTTGGTCCGCAGGCCGACGCTCTATCCACGGAGCCACACAGCGCGGGCCCCTGCTCTGTCTCAGCGACCGGCCCCCTCCTGCCCCCCTTCCTTCCTGTGAGACGGCAGCTGGAGGGGAAGAGTGGCGACGAGCTCTCAGCTACAGGAACATTACAGAGAGACTCCTCTCCAGGGGAAAGAGAGGGACGCCGAGGGCGGGGGGCCAGGCTGGGGACACAGTCGCGTCGTCACCCCGGAGGGCCTGGAGGAGAGGAAGCGCCGAGAGCCGGGGGGCGGGGGGGCGGGGGGGCAGCAGGGGGTCTGGCTGGGGCGCTCTAGGTGAGTCAGATGGAGCGTGTGGGAGGCAGGGCTGCGGAAAGAGGAAGGGCCCGTCTCCCCCGCACCCGGGGAAGGCCTTGCAGGAGCCGCCTGTGAGTCAGCACGCCACCACGGTGTTCCTCCTTTTCATGTCCCCCCTCCAGACCCACCTGCGGCTCTTTGGCCCCTGGAGGGTGGCTCTTCCACAAAACACCACGGCCTGGGCGAGTCTGTGTGGAAGAAGTGGCGTTAGGAGAAGTTTACGTTTAAAAAATGTGGCTCTCCAAAAAAATGTCCATCGTTGTGCTGTTGATGTTTGGCTCTGCTGACTCATGAGTTTGCCGACCACGGGGCTAGAGTTTAGGACTGGTCTGCATGGAAGGGGTCAGAGGTCGTGGAACAGGTTGCAAACACCAAAGGCTCCAGGGCGCTGAGCGTCCGTGGCTCCTTCAGGCCACGTGTCCGTCCGCCTTCCTCTCCGCTGTCCGCCCCGGGGAGCCACCTGGGCGGCTGCACCAGCTCAGCCTCGGGGCCGGCGGGCTTGGTGGTGGATTCGAACCCTGGGTCCCGCCCCAGGAGGTGGAAGGAAGGAAGGAGAAGGAACTCGGGGTGTACCTGCCCCCGACCCCTCCTTGCAATATGTTCCCCGGCACCGCCCTCACCGGTGTGGCTCAGTGGATAGAGCGTCGGCCTGCGGACTGAAGGGTCCCAGGTTCGATTCCGGTCAAGGGCATGTGCCTTGGTTGCGGGCACATCCCCAGTGGGGGGCGTGCAGGAGGCAGCTGATCAATGTTTCTCTCTCATCTGATGTTCCTAACTCTCTATCCCTCTCCCTTCCTCTCTGTAAAAAATCAATAAAATATGTTTAAAAAATATGTTCCCCGGCACCAACATGACATGGGGGGGGGGGCACTCTCCCTCCTGCCCACGCCCCTCTTCCCTGGGTGTGCAATCGGGGTGCCCTCCGGCTCTGTCATTTTACAGGGGAGCACCGCTGTGACTAGCCCTGAACCTCCAAACAGAAGCGTAATATTGAAATGCTGAGCAGTTCGACCCACTTAAGCCGCGCTGGGCGGTAAGGGCCCAGGTTTTGCTTCCTGGGACTTTTTTGGTGCCTCTGAGTCCCTGACTGAATAGGATCCCAGTTGCTGCATAGGTGGATTCAGTGAGTGTCTTTTTAAAAAATATATATTTTTACTGATTTCAGAGAGGAAGGGAGAGAGGGAGAGAGAGAGAAACATCCATGATGAGAGAGAATCATGGACTGGCTGCCTCTTGCACGCCCCCCACTGGAGATTGAGCCCACAACCCAGGCATGTGCCCTGACCGGGAAATCGAACCATGACCTCCTGGTTCACCGGTTGATGCTCAACCCCTGAGCCACGCAGGCCGGGCTACAAAGGACTTTTTAAGAAAGGGATGACTACAGAAATATTTAACACGATTGCAATTTGGATATTTCGAACACATCAGCGAGGGAGGTGCCATATGACAATAAATCATTGGAACTGAAACAGGGACCCACTTGAGTCTTATTCACATTTGTTGAGCGAGAAAGACGAGAGAGAGAGAGAGAGAGAGAGAGAGAGAGAGAGAGAGAGAGAGAGAGAGATGCTTATAGGCTTTATGAAGAAAACTAGAGGCCCAGTGCACAAAATTCGTGCATGGGGGGGGCGGGTCCCTCAGCCCGGCCTGGACCATCTCTCAATCCAGGACCTCTGGCTCCTAACCACTCACCTGCCTGCCTTCCTGCCTGATCGCCCCTAATTGCCTCTGCCTGCTTGCCTGATCACCTCTAAACCCTCTGCTTGCCTGCCTGATCGCCCCTAACTGTTCGCCTGCCTGCCTGATCGTCCCTAACCGCCTCTGCTTCGGCTCCCGCCGCTGTGGCTTTGTCCAGAAGGACGTCCGGAATGACGTCCGGAAGGTCATTCAGCGGTCTGGTCTAATTAGCATATTATGCTTTTATTATTATAGATGGCTTTCCATGTCTCAGTAGAATTCCGCAGGCTGACCCGTTCCCTCGTGCCCGTGGCACACACAGGGGGAAGTGCATCCTTGGAGGAATAAGATATCCCGAGAGGAGCAGCTTCCTGCTTTGCCAGGTATGGTAACCTGTTTCACCCACTAATCTACACGTCCCGGGACGACGGAAACCCAGCTTATAAAACGCGATTGTAAAGCACCCGGCAACATCGCGGCCATGAAAAGGCCACACGCCCACCAGGCAAGGCCTGTCTTTCCGGTTTGCACGTGAGGCCTCCGTGCACGGGGTGACAGAGCGACGCAGACGCTAAGCCTCCTTCTTTCTCCCCGTGTTCACAGACCGGGTTTGCCGGCTGGCTTGCCGGGGATCGGCTGTTTCTCACTCCACAGCAGGCCCCTTGACTTAAAAGCCTTCCTTCCACCCTCGCCGGTGTGGCTCAGTGGGTAGAGCGTCGGCCTGCGGACGGAAGGGTCCCGGGTTCGATTCCGGTCCAGGGCACGTACCTGGGCTGCAGGCTCCCCGATGGGTGTGAGCCGAGCTGGCCTGCCATGGAGATGTTTGTAGTTTATGGGAGTGTCTGGCGGGCGGGGTTAGGAGGCTCTGTCCCAGGCAGTGACACACGGACACACACACACACTCCGCCCTGCTTCCTGGGGCCCAGGTGAGCCGCCCCGCAGCGAGGAAGCGAACTGGACTTCTCCGAGAAGGTCCGTCCGTGGCACTCGGCTTCTGACCGCTCTGCTTAACTCCAGGACTGTGTTAGGGTGTCCGATGTCTGGCAGGTTGGGGAGCAAGGAGAGAGGCGGACCAGGAGATGCCGGCCAGAGGTAAGAGCTTTGATTCCTTAATTTTGGGGCAAATCACCTGGGAAGGGGGTGGCGGTGGGGGGGGGGGCAGGACATGGTGGCTGGCTTGTCTTTGAGAACTGTGCTATCCTGTTTCACTAAAAGTTTCGCAGCCAAAGACACAGACATTACTTCCCACGTGAATTTTAGAAAGAGTTGGATATATATTCAGGAAAGGAAGAAGATGTTGAGAGGGATCTCAGCCCTTTTGTCTTCAAACTGGAAGACCGCTTTTTAAAACAGGTTTTACTGAATTTGAGAGAGAGAGAGAGCAAGACGGGGAGAGAGAGAGAGACTGAGAGAAACATTGATGTGAGAGGGAAAACACGGATCGGCTGCCTCCTGCACGCCCCCTACTGGGGATCCAGCCTGAAACCCGGGCCTGTGCCCTGACCTGGAATTGAACTGTGACCTCCTGGTTCCTAGGTCGACGCTCCATTACTGAGCCTCACCTGCGGGGCCAGGCTCATTTTAAGTTGATAATTTTGTAAGGCCCAGGAATGATGTTATAAATATGCAAATGGGCCTTGGCAGATAAAAGGTTCCCCACCCCTGGTTTACATAAACATATCCCCAAGGGAAGTGTCTACAAAATCCTCTTTTTCGGTAACTTTTAACACACCCTGCAAATTAGGTCCCTACATGTTTGTGTCCGTTTTATCTCAGTCATATCAGAAGAGATAAAGGAATCTCTCGAGCAAGGTCAGCTTAAGCGCTGGTTTAATGAGATTTGTTTGGGCCCGGCCGGCGTGGCTCCGTGGTTGAGTGTTGACCTAGGAACCAGGAGGTCATGGTTCGATTCCCGGTCAGGGCACATGCCCGGGGTGTGGGGTGTGCAGGAGGCAGCCGATCAATGATTCTCTCTCATCATTGATGCTTCAGTCTCTATCTCCCTCTCCCTTCCTCTCTGAAATCAATATATATATATATAAAAGAGTTGTTTGGTGTGTGCATATATAGTATTTTCCTTTCATATCCTATATAATAAAGATGTAATATACAGCCCTAACCGGTTTGGCTCAGTGGATAGAGCGTCGGCCTGCGGACTGGAGGGTCCCAGGTTCGATTCTGGTCAAGGGCATGTGCCTTGGTTGCGGGCACATCCCCAGTGGGGAGCGTGCGGGAGGCAGCTGACCGGTGTGTCTCTTCTCATCGATGTTTCTAACTCTCTATCCCTCTCTCTTCCGCTCTGTGAAAAAAATCAATAAAATATATTTTTAAAAAAAAATAAAATGAAAAATTAAAAAACAACAACAACAAGATGTAATATGCAAACGGTCGTTACGCCGTGAAAATTAACAACCGACCGTGTAACGACCGGATCACGGATCAGCAGGGAGGCTAGGGCAGCGAGCTTCAAGTGGGCGGCCGAGAGGTACAGGAGGGGGCAGGGCAGCAAGCTATGAGGGGGGGCGGGCAGGGGAGACGGACGGGGCTACAGGAGGGTGGCAGCGAGCTGCTGGCGAGCTACTGGTGCACGGATTGGTGCGCAGGGCTACTAGTCCTTAAATAAATGTAAAAACTAACCGTGATTCTGCAGAGGTATAACTGTCGCTCGCATCCCGGCACAGGGGTGGGGAAAGCCTATATATTTACATGTCCACCCCACACCGATGAGAAGCTCCTCACGCAGGCACCCCAGGTAGGGTTTTTCTTTAGGGGGAGCAGGGGGGAAGGATTAATTATAATGAAAGGAGAAGTTCTCGCAGTTTAGTAACCCGTGGAGCAGAAGTGGTTTTTTCAGTTTGCAGAATTTGTCTGCCGTACGGTAACTCTTGGGGTAGAAACGGGTTTTACTTGGGGGGGCAAGGGGCGGGGGGATGTGTGCGGTACCGTCAGCCTTAACTGTGAAACTGAAATCCACAGAACCGCTTCTGAGAAGGTCAGACGAAACCTGCAGCCCCCCCTTTTTTAAAAAAATATATTTTATTGATTTTTTACAGAGAGGAAGAGAGAGGGATAGAGAGTTAGAAACATCCATCAGCTGCCTCCTGCACACCCCCTACTGGGGATGTGCCCGCAACCAAGGTACATGCCCTCGACCGGAATCGAACCCGGGACCCTTGAGTCCGCAGGCCGACGCTCCATCCACTGAGCCACACTGGTTTCGGCCTGCAGCGCTTTTTAACGTGCACACGGCACTGTCCGTGTGACAGCCACGTCGTTGTTCCCATCCTGCCGACGCAGGAACCGAGAAGCCGACCTGTCTCGGGGTGACAGCCTATGACCACACGTCAGGCTAACGCCGTGGCCGGCAAACCGCGGCTCGCGAGCCCCGTGCGGCTCTTCGGCCCCTTGAGTGTTTAGCGAAGGCCGGCTGAGGAGTCCCCTAATCAAGTTAATCACAAGGTGCCTACCTATAGAGTTTACGTTTAAAAAATGTGGCTCTCCAAAGGAATGTCCATCGTTGTCCTGTTGATATTTGGCTCCGTGGACTCATGAGTTTGCCGACCGCTGGCCGGACGTATCCTGGCCCATTTCCCCTCCCTGGTTCCTCGTGATGTCCTGTCCGCAATGTGGACGACGAAGTCCCTGGCGACGCACCGCACCTGGTTCCCTCGCCCACGTCACCCCCACCTTGGGCAAGGACGTTCCACGCGGGCGTCCCCCAGTTTCCTTTTGGGCTCTGGAGCCTAAATTCTGCTCTGAGTCCCTGAGGTCTAGGCCTTGGGCTGGGACCTGTCATGACTCACCCTCTGCAAACCACATTCCGTTTCCTCCCCTCCTCCTCCTACCTTGTGCCAGAGCCGCGTCGGAAGCAACTGCCCTGTCCCGGTGACTAACAGCGTCCAGGCGTCCTGGGTGGTGACCCTCGTGGGAGAAGCCTCCAGAAGGTGTCCCCGCGGGGGTCCGGCCCCGCACAGTCCGTGGAAGGTTCTCCGTGAGACTTTTCCTCGTGTCTTCTCCCCGGGAGCCTGGGGATGAAGGCGCAGAAGAGAGAGAGAGAGAGAGAGGCCGGTGAGGTGGCCTCACTCACCAGCTCCAGGCGGGCCTGCCCATGGCCTCCTGGCCTAGCTTGCGGCCTCTCCGTCGAGAAAGTGCGGGTCGAAGTGTCCATCACCCGGCGTTATGACAAGTCCCCGGCGTGCCATCACCTGCTCCCCTCCTGCCCCTGCTGTGACCTGTTGGCTGCATCTAGTGGCCCCCTCGCCCCCTCTGGCCTCAGTGGCTCCCCAGGCCTCCCCTGCACCCGCCGCTGTGCGTGTGTCCAAAGCATAGCCCTCGCCCTGGCCGGTGTGGCTCAGCGGATAGAGCGTGGGCCTGTGGACTGAAGGGTCCCGGGTTCGATTCGGGCCAAGGGCACATGCCCAGGGTGGCGGGCTCGATCCCCAGTGGAGGGCGTGCAGGAGGCAGCTGATCCAGGACTCTCTCTCTCCTCATGGATGTTTCTCTCTCCCTCTCCCTCTCCCTTCCTCTCTGACATCAATGGAAACAGCAAACACCAGCAGAGGCGGCCTGAACACATTCACAAAAAAAAACAAAACAAAAGCAAAACCAAAATAACAGAACGCGGTCCTCGCTGGCGCTGCGCGTGCAGGCGGGTCTGCAACACCCCACCCTGTGCGCGCCCCGACCCGTGGGCCCCGGGGTGGCCAATTTGGCAGGTGCACGTGGGTGGGTGGGCGCTCCGGAATGAGGAGCGGGGCGGGGGGGCCCCCTGGGTTGCATACGGGGGTCCCCAGGCCCTGGCCGGAGCAGGGGCAGGAGGGGGGCCGGGCTTCCAATGCAAAGCCAAAGCACCTGCGTGGTGAAGCGGAAAACCTGTCCCATTGGGGGACCCCCCCCTCACCCCGACCCTCCCCAAAGGCGCTCGGGGGGACGGTGCGCGCGGGGCGGGGGGGGACATCTCCGCGTGGAAAGCGCCGCCCGCGGGGGCCAGGCTTTGGGGGGCGCCGCTCGGGAGGCCGGGCCGGGGACGCGGCGGGGCTGCGGGGGGGCGGTCAGGTGCCAGGTGCGCCCCTGTCCCCGCCCCCGACCCCCCGGCCCCGCCCACTTCCTGGTCGGCGGCGGCGGCGGCGGCGGCGCAGGAACCGAGGCCGCGGGCGGGCGGGCGGCGGGGACACGGGCGGCGCCCGCTGCTGTCACAGAGGCCGCGGCCGGGCGGGCGGCGACACGGCCCCCCCCCGAGCGCCGCCGCCGCCGCCGCCCCGCGCGCCCCCCGAGCGCGCCCGCGACATGTGAGCATGGACAGCAGGACGCGGTGAGTGCGCGCTAGGCCCGGGCCTGGCCACGGCCCCCCAGCCCGGCCGGGGCTCCCCGGGGCCCCCCGCGCGCCCCGCCGCTCCCCTCGCCTCCCCGGCGGCTCCCGGCGGCTCCGCCCCAGGGGGTCCCCCCCTCCCCGCCTTCCGCAGCCTCTGCCGGCCAACGCGCCCCCGCTCCCCTCCGGCCCCCCGCGATCGGTGCAGGGCGCTTGCACCCCGGCACCCACTTCCACGGTGTTCTCCCGCGCGGGGGCCCCGGGGAGCCCCGGGTGCGCTCCGGGACCTCCGGGGGGTCGGAGGCGAGTCCCTGAGATGCGATATTTTGCTTCCTTCTCCCTCTCCCTCTCTCTCTCTCTCTCTCTCTCTCTCTCTCTCTCTCTCTCTCTCTCTCTCTCTCCTTCCTAAACTTACTTGGCAAAGAATCCCTTGTTTCTCTTATTCCCCCCCCTCTTTTTATTTTATTTTATTTTTTTTAGCCACCCCTCCTGCCCCAGACTCTACAAAATTCATGACAAACCGTGTGTCTTTGTGCTGCTGGGAAGGGCTTCATGCATTTCACAGGTGCCCCCAGGATGTGGGCAGGATGGCATGTCTGCCCCTGAGAGACACAGGCAGGAATATTAGGGAAATTCTGCCCTTGGAGCGGGTTTTCTGCAGAGTCTGGACCTCCTGGGAGGAGGAGGAGGAGGGGGTGGGGTGGGGGTGATGGAAAAAGTCCCCTCGATGCCATTAGCTGGAGATGGTGCGGGAGGAGGTCACCGGGGTCAGTCTCTGACCATTGGGGCGGGCCCAGGAGCTGTGCATCTGCTTGCCAATTAATGGCCATGGCCGGTCACTTCCTGTTTCTAGATTCTTGTCTTGATAATATTAAAAAGAAGAAAAAAAAAAAGAGAATGTGTTACTTGGGAGCCGAGCAGTGTCTGATCAGACGTGAAGGCCTCCTTGTTGGGGGGGGGTGGGGGGGGGGGGGGCCTGACACAGAGGAACACGTTGGTCACGTGGCCACTGGGGTGTCAGACGCGCATCTCTTATCTGCGGGCAGAAGGAGATGAAAGCAGGACTCTGTTTTGGGAAAAAAAAGAAAAAAGAAGTGTCCCCCTAGATTTCAGTTCGGTTTTTTGGGGAAGCGGAGCCCGTGAGTCGGTGGGATCCCCGAGGAGTTGGCACAGGCGTGGGTGTCTGAGCGGCGCCCCATCCCGATCCTGGTGGGAAAGTGGGACACGCAGCCAGGTGTGTGTCCTTACCCCCCCAGATAGTGGACGGAGAGCGAGGCCGGTCGGGGTGGCCTGGCCGTCTGTGTGTGTCGTCCGCCGCTGCGAACGTGCCCGAGTCGCGTAATGACGTGTCCAGGGAAGCATGTGCCGCGCGTGTCACGGAAGGAGGGCGATCGGTGGCCGATGGGGGTCTGGGGGGGGCGGGCGGAGCCAGGTGGTTCCTGATAAGGCGAGGCCTGCTCTGTGCGTGGGGCTTTCGTTTAGATTCCGTACAGTAAAGACGATGCGCTTAAAAATAGATCCATTCAAAAAAATGTATATTTAAGAATATATCTTAAAGATATATATTTAAAATGTATTTTTTTATTGACGTCAGAGAGGAAGGGAGAGGGAGAAAGAGAGAGAGAGAAACATCGGTGATGAGAGAGCATCATGGATCGGCTGCCTCCTGCACGCCCCACATTGGGGATCGAGCCCGCAACCCCGGGCACGTGCCCTGACCGGGAATCGAACCTTGACCTCCTGGTTCATAGGTCAGTGTTCAACCACAGAGCCACGCCGGCCGGGCAAGACGATGCTTTTCATGTATGCATCACTTAGTTCTTTACAAGGTACTTTCAGATGTACTGTTTCATTTATGTGATCCTCACAATCGAATTTATTTGATCCTCACAATTACATGGTGATGCGCACGAGGCCCTTGAGGGGGGCAGACACAGGCTCCGAGGGGGACTGTTTTGCCCCGAGTCTCGGGGCTCCCGAGCCGCGCCTCGTTCTTAGGTTGCTGGAGTGGGAACACAACAGCGACGCGGTATTTCCGCTGCCCTGCGGTCCCTCCAGCACCCGGCACCTACCGAGACCGGAACGAGGTCCCCTTCCCGGGTTACGGGAACCTCGGCCCCACGGAGAGGCGGGCGCACGTCACGGGACGGGAATCTAACGGCGCTCTTTTTTTTTTTTTTCTCGTTTAGGGAAAACCCAGAAAGAACCTTTGACCTGGTTTTGAACGTGAAATGTCACACCTCTGAGGGCGAAGGTACGTGCGTGTGGTCCGTCCCTGAGCTGACCGGGCCTGTCCCAGCGCGTGCCCGGGCGGGGAGGGGTGGACACGGGGGTGGACACGGGAGGGTTCCGACGGTGGGACTCTTCGGCACCCCCGTCTCACGTGGCTGGGAATGAAATCGATGCTGGGTCTCGGCCCTGCAGCTGGTGGCAATCATGAATGTTTTCTTTCTTTCTTTTTTTAAAAAATATATTTTACTGATGTTTTACAGAGAGGAAGGGAGAGGGATAGAGAGTTAGAAACATCGATGAGAGAGAAACATCCATCAGCTGCCTCCTGCACACCCCCCACTGGGGATGTGCCCGCAAACCAAGGTCCATGCCCTTGACCGGAATCGAACCTGGGACCCTTCAGTCCGCAGGCCGACGCGCTATCCACTGAGCCACACCGGTCAGGGCCATGAACGTTGTCTGTGCGGCTTCCGTCTCCGTGTGTGTGTGAGACACACCGCTTCCAGCGCGGCCGCCCCGGCGGGTGTTCGCGTTTCACTTCCTTCCGTTCCTCTTCGGGAAGGGAGCTCCTTGACAAAACTCCGGCGAAGGCCGGCCGGCGTGGCTCCGTGGTTGAGCGTCGACCTAGGAACCAGGAGGTCACGGCTCGGCTCCCGGTCAGGTGGGGCACAGGCCCGGGTGGGGGGCGCGATCCCCAGTGGAGGGGCGTGCAGGAGGCTGCCGATTGATGATTCTCTCTCATCATGGATGTTTCTAGCTTCCTCTTCCTCTCTCTCTAAACGCAATAAAAAAATAGTACGTAGATCCAACGCCAGTGAAAATTCCCCGCCGGTCCAGAGGGGGCCACTCCCGTGCCCTCCCGATGGCCCTGGAATAGCCCCTTCTTTGGAATGACCTGGCTTGCCCGGCCCTGGTTGGGGGAGGGGGGGAAGCAGGTGTGGGACATTCCTGGGAAGGGTGTCAGCTGTCTGTTCTGTGCAGTTTCCTGGAAAGACAGAGCCCTTGGCGAGGGTCATTTTTGTTCGGCATTAGCTAGATGGTGCTGGAGGAGGTCACCGGGGTCAGAGTCTGACCATTGGGACGAGTGTGTGTGTGTGTGGGGGGGGGGGGGGGGAGAATGAGGGTTATACGCCTGATTCGTTCCTTTTCAACGTGTCCTGTGTGATGTTTGCACGGGGATGGCTGGTGTGATTTCCCTGGTGCAGTGGTCGGCAAACTCATCAGTCCGCAGAGCCACATATCCACAGTACAAGGATTGACATCTCTTTGGAGAGCCCCATTTTTTAAACTTAAACTTCTCCTAACGCCACTTCTTCAACATAGACTCGCCCAGGCCGTGGTGTTTTGTGGAAGAGCCACACCCCAGGGGCCAGAGAGCCGCATGTGGCTCGCGAGCCGCCGTTGGCCGACCACGGCCCTGGCGTGCGCTCGGACCCTCGCCACACGAGGCTTAGGTGTGGATCTGGGGAGGTGAGCCCTCTCTATTCTTGGTGCAAAGGCGGCTGACACTCTCAGCTTCAGAAACTGGCCAGCAATTATATGCCTTTTTAAAATATATATATGCCTTTATTTTTAAAAAAAGCAATTATATGCTCGTAAGCCATTTGGAGCTGCACCCCTTAAAATAGAGGCGCCCGTCCCAGCTGTGGCGACAGGGGCGTGGCTGACGGGCGGCAGGAAGTTGAAGTCGCACGCGGTCCGGGCTCGGCCGGCCCTGGCTGCTGCGCGCTGGCCGGCCGGGACTGTGGCTGTTCCTGCCGTGGGTGTACATGTTAATTCCTGTGCGTCTGCGGACATCCACCAGACGTTCAAAACTAGGTGTATAGTTTCTTTAAACACAGTTTAAAGCATCCGTGATGAGTGGGAGGACAGCCTCTTAGGATCTATTGTTGATGGACCGCCTCTTAGAGCCATGAAGGCAGGCATGCTACAGTCATCGCGCTGGAAGGCCCCGGCTGCCCGCGGGGCCGCCCGCTCCGTGCCGGTGGCAGGCAGACCGTGACCTTTCCGTGGAGACGTGTGAGCGGCCCACTCCGTCCTCGCCCCCGCCTGCCCTCGCCCGTCTTTTAGGAACTGGTCTGTCCAGTTTCATTTTCCCACGTAGGTCTCCTCTTCTCCTCTTGTCCTTCGGCTGTTCCTGTGGGAACCGCTGCGTATTAGAAACATCGTCATCTGTGTGTTGTTTTTTTTAAAAAAATATCTTTTTATTAAAGATTCCAGAGAGGAAGGGAGAAGGAGAGAGAGAGAGAGAGAGAGAGAGAGAGAAGCATCCATGATGAGAGAGAATCATGGACTGGCTGCCTCCTGCACGCACACCCCCCCACTGGGGATCGAGCCCGCAACCCGGGCATGTGCCCTTGACCGGAATCGAACCCGGGACCCTTCAGTCCATAGGCTGACGCTCTATCCACTGAGCCACACCAGCTAAGGCAGTGGTTGGCAAACTCATGAGTCCACAGAGCCAAATATCAGCAGGACAACGATGGACATTCCTTTGGAGAGCCACATTTTTTAAACGTAAACTCTATAGGGAGGTACATTGTGATTAACTTCATCAGGGTCCTCCTCAGCTGGCCTTGGCTAAACCCTCAAGGGGCCCAAGAGCCGCCTGTGGCTCGCGAGCCGCGGTTTGCCGACCGCGGGGCTAAGGCGGTCCGACGTTTAATGAACTCACCCCCTAAGGCCTTGGCAGGGCCAGAGCAGGTGATTTCCCGGGCCTCACACGGCCCGCGGGCCGGGCGTTCCCCGCCCCTGGACGTTAAAAGGAACCAGGAGACCCCTCTGATGTAGGAATCGACCTGAGAAACCACCTGTGTGAACCAGGGGGCTTTAGGGCCCAGAGACAGCGTCAGCTTGGGTCATAAGGAAGCTTGCTGCTGCCTATTTCGCAGAAGAGGAAGTCTAAACGTAGGTCACGGGCGATCCGGCCAGGAAGTTTCTTTCCCAGAATCCCCCAGCACCTCGGATCCCAGGAACCCACGCTGCCCGGGGCCCCGCCATCCCGAAAATAGTCACTGGCGGTGTCCGCGGCCGAGGGGGGAGCGGGAAGACGATCCCGCCGACGGACGAAGCGCCCGGCCAGGAATCGACGTTGGGAAATCAATGAGAATGCTCCTTGCGTGTCTGGGAACGGCGGCGTGTGTGGTTGATGACCTCCGGATCCAGGAGAACACAGGGCGCCCCGGGGTAACGTGGGTGCGGGCGAAGGGCGGTGACGTCACGGTGAGACACTCGGCAGGCAGGCTTCTCTCGGCCGCTGTTGAACGGGAAGGTTTGAATCCTTTGGTGTATCCCGAGCCATTCGGGTCAGCCATCGCTTCGGGGACACGGGACGGTTCCCTCGGTTTTGGCTGGCGATCTGTCCCGGTCTTGGTTGTTGACGTAGAACTCGATCGCCTTTGTCGGGTCCGAGTTTGGATGCGTGCCGGGTCAGAGACACTGCATGGGGCTTGGGGGAAATGGTTATGTAGAGCGACGCCCCCCCCCCCCCCACTTCCAAACAGCCGCGATGAGGGGGTTGGTAGCCCCTCTACCCCCCCTCCCCAGTGCGTCTCCTGCCTGGGGGCGGACTCGGGTCTGGTGGTCCTAGACCGGCTGGTGGGGACTCTTTTTTTTCTTTTTAAAAATATATTTTATTGATTTTTCACAGAGAGGAAGGGAGAGGGATAGAGAGTTAGAAACATCGATGAGAGAGAAACATCCACCAGCTGCCTCCTGCACACCCCCCACTGGGGATGTGCCCGCAACCAAGGTACATGCCCTTGACCAGAATCGAACCCGGGACCCTTCAGTCCGCAGGCCGACGCTCTATCCACTGAGCCACACCGGCCGGGGCTGGCGGGGACTCTTTCTGTGGATGCTCCCCCGGCTGTGCAGTGTCCGCACCACGTGTGTCCCAACCGCCCACAGGGCCGTGCCCGCGTTCAGGGGACACGGCTGTGCCTGGAGGCGTCCCAGGCCCCCGGCTGGCGTCCCTCTTGCCGTCTTCCCAGCGCTCAGGGGCGGGGGCAGCCAACCGCGTGGGCTCCGCTCGGGCTGGGAACAGACCTGCCTGGCCCCACGCCGCCCCGATGTCCCCCACACGGTCCCCCGATGGGAGGTGGAAGGCGCCCCTTCTCTGGGGTTCCCACCTCCTGCACGCACGACCCCCCCCCCCCACACACACTGGGGATGGAGCCCACACCCCCAGGCGTGTGCCCTTGCCTGGAATCGAACCTGCACGTGAGCACACCACACATTCCGTAAAGGAATGGCCCTCCCCCCCCTCCGCCGCCCGTGCCCGCCAGCTTCCTCTTCGGTGTTTGGGTGGGGGCTTCTCCGAAGGGGGTGTTTCTCTCCTGGGCGGAGGGTGGGAGGGATGGGAGCGGCCGGTCTCCGGTCTCCGTCTGGCACGTGGAGCGGCCGGAGCAGCCAGGGAAGCCGGGACACCTGCCCCGGGGCGGCTCCTGCGTCTGGGTGGCTTGGCGAGCAGATCTCATCTGTGGTTTCAATCCCCGGGTCTGCGGCCTCTCCTATCCTCGCATGAATGCATGATTGGCTGCTCCGTGGTCACGTGGGGAAGTCTGCGAGAACCAGCTGAATGGGGTACAGGCATTTATTTATTTAATTTATTTATCTTTAAATGTCCTTCCTGATTTCAGAGAGGAAGGAAGAGGGAGAGAGAAACACCCATGAGGAGAGAGAATCATGGATCGGCTGCCTCCTGCACGCCCCCTACTGGGGATGGAGCCCGCAACCCGGGCCTGTGCCCTTGACCAGAATCGAACCCGGGACCCTTCAGTCCGTAGGCCGACCCTCTATCCACTGAGCCAAACCAGCCAGGGCAAGCAGGGCAAGGTATTTATTTTTTATAAAATATTTTTATTGATTTCATGGAGGAAGGGAGAGAGAGAGAGAGAGAGAGAGAGAGAGAGAGAGAATCCTGGATCGGCTGCCTCCTGCACGCCCCACACTGGGGATGGAGCCCGCAACCCGGGCACGTGCCCTGACCGGGAATCGAACCCTGACCTCCTGGTCCACAGGTCGATGCTCCACCCCTGAGCCCCGCCGGCCGGGCCCTCTCTCTCTTTTCTGAAATCAGAAGCCAGGCCCGCGGGTCCTGACCTCGCCCGCGGCCCCGTGCCCCCTGCACAAAGGCATTTCCCAGCCCCTTCGCCTGGGGGGGCGTTTCGCCCGCAGGGGTCCCGCTGACCCGGAGTGCGCCCAGGCCCGGCACACACCGTGTCCTTCACGGAATGTGCCGTGTGCTGACCTGCGGACGGACACTGCGTCCGAGCGCCTGCTGGCCCGGCCTCAATGACGCTCTAGGGCAGTGGTTCTCCGCCTCCCTGAGGCCGCGGCCCTTTAATGCCGTTCCTCATGTGGTGGTGACCCCCAGCCATAACGTTATTTCCGTGGCTACTTCATAACGGTGATTTTTAAAAATATATTTCTTTATTGGTTTCAGAGAGGAAGGGAGAGGGAGAGAGAGATAGAAACATCAGTGATGAGAGAGAATCATGGACCGGCTGCCTCCTGCACGCCCCCTAGTGGGGATCGAGCCCGCAACCCGGGCATGTGCCCTTGACCGGGAATCGAACCCGGGACCCTTCAGTCCACAGGCCAGCGCTCTATCCACTGAGCCACACCGGCCGGGGTCGATGTCTGTTTTCGGAGGCCGCCTTGAAACCCGTGTGCACCCACCCACACCGCCCCACGCCCAGGGGAGCCCCGACATTTAGGAAGTGGAGCTTGGGTGAATCACACGTGCAGTGAAGTGGTTTAGGACACTTTGCATACCGCCCTGCGTGGAAAAAAAAAAAAAAATCTGTGAGTGAAATGTGGTTACCAGGTTTTGGCTTGGGCTGTGCGCTCATTCGAGAAGTCTCTCGGGCTCCCTGTCCGTCTGCACACACTGGATAGATTAGAGTCGTCCAGGCTGAAAGGGTTCCCTGTATCCGGGGTCGCTGACGGGAACCGAACCCCCTTTTCTCCCACCTGCCCGCCAGGGTCCACGGCGACCGTGGCTCTGTAGCACCGTGTCTGTGAGAGGTTTTCTGTAGCAAAGCTTTGACTCCAGCTGGACTCTATATTGGGATTCGGACAGCACATCCTCCTTCATAGGGCCGCCCGCAGGGGTACTCGGAAAAGGCAAACCCCATTTCAGCCCGGCCGGCGTGGCTCCGTGGTTGAGCATCGACCTGTGAACCAGGAGGTCACGGTTCGCTTCCCGGTCAAGGGCACAGGCCCGGGTTGTGGGCTCGATCCCCAGTGGGGGGCGTGCAGGAGGCAGCTGATCCATGATTCTCTCTCATCATGGATGTTTCTCTATTTCTCTCCTTCTCCCTTCCTCTCTCAAATAGAAAAAAATATATATGTATTTGCCCTGGCTGGTGTGGCTCAGTGGATAGAGCATCCGCCTGTGGACTGAAGGGTCCCAGGTTCGATTCTGGTCAAGGGCACACGCCTGGGTTGCGGGCTTGATCCCCATTAGGGGACGTGCAGGAGGCAGCCGATCCATGATTCTCTCTCATCGTTGATATTTCTATCTCTCTCTTTCCCTCTCCTTTCCTCTCTGAAATCAGTCAAGATATATTTAAAAATATATATATGTATTTAAAAGTCCCATTTCAGCGTTCAGTATCTGTTGATTATTATTTCGATAGGGATGGCTGCGGGGTTTATGTAGGGTGTCCCCAAAAAATGCACACCCACGCTGTGAGTAATTATAAAGGCGTGTGTATTAAAAGGCATTTCATTTTCAGAATTGAGCTCTCTGCTGTTAAAGTGTGTATACGTTCTTTGTGGGGACACCCTGTATTTTTTAACGGTTGGATTATAACTTGTCTCAGTAGGTGCTTGTATGGGTCACATGTTCTTTATTTTTGCTGCTGGAATCCAAGGTGACTTCTGGGTTTTTCAGGTGAATGACCGCACCTCCCCGCCCCCTCTTCCCTTTATCTGGGGGTGGGGGTGGGGTGCCTGATTCCCCGTCAGGGCGCAGGCCCGGGTTGTGGGCTCGATCCCCAGTAGGGGGCGTGCAGGAGGCAGCCCATCTGTGATTCTCTGTCATCATTGATGTTTCTCTCTCTCCTTCTCCCTCTCCCCTCCTCTCTGAAATCAATAAAAACATATTAAAAATAAGCAAAGTGAAGTGAAGTAAAGGCAGTGCTGTATCTCCAAGACCTGTATTTCAGATTATAATAAAAATATGTTCCAGGCCGAAACCGGTGTGGCTCAGTGGATAGAGCGTCGGCCTGCGGACTGAAGGGTCCCGGTTCGATTCCGGTCAAGGGCATGTGCCTTGGTTGCGGGCACATCCCCAGTGGGGGGTGTGCAGGAGGCAGCTGATCGATGTTTCTCTCTCATCGATGTTCTAACTCTCTATCCCTCTCCCTTCCTCTCTGTAAAAAAATCAATAAAATATATTTTTAAAAAAATATGTTCAGAGAGGGTCGGACCTGCATTACCACCATTTGTCCACCATCCAGAACTGAAATATCATTGCTGTTATGAACACATAAACAACTGTTGGACATAGAAACCGGGACTCAAAAGAACTGTTGGCGCAGAAAGAAACTCACTACAGACTGACTCATTTGCCTCTCAGCATAACTATCATTGCTCGTCTCATTTTCGGTTCCTATAAGTGTATTTCTTGTATCACATGAGCTCAAGAACAGCATCGATCAGACGGTCAGACCTCAGAGGGAAGGCAGGGGAGGGTGGGGATAAGGGAGATAGATCAACCAAAGGACGTGTGTGCTTGCATCTGAGCCTCACCAGTGATCACGGACAACAGGGGGAGGAGGGCATGCGTGTGGGAGGGTTTGGGAAGGGAATGGGGGAGGGGGTTGATGACGAATATGTGATACCTTAATCAATAAAGTAATTAAAAAAAATACGTTCAAAAGCTTTCATGCCAAGCCCGTTGAAAGGCGGTAGATTTTTATCATCCCAAGCAGGGGCGTGCTTTATTAAAAATAAAATTCTTTTTAAAAGGACGTTGGTGACGAGCCACAGGCTGTGTCCTGAGCTGGCAGAGCTGGTGCAGATCAGATAGGGCCCTTTCCTCTCTGACTTCCTCCTCCCTTATCGGCTGAATCTGGAAGGAAAGCGGCGAGCTCTCGGCCTGGTGCATCTGATAGTGTTTTCTGCAGCCGTCGAAGCGTCCAGAAATGAGTCACTTCAGAAACGGTTTCGTCTTGGTCTGGTGGCAGGCACGCACCAAGGGGACGGGTGCCTTCCGTGTTCCGGCGGAGCGTGCCTTCACGTGAAGCGGCCCCGGAACGTGGGACGCGTGTAAAATGTGGCCTGACCGATGGCGGGAAGGAACGTCCGGACGTGTGTGCAGAAACCGCCGGGGGGGACGCAGCCAGTGAGGCGAGGGCAGGGGTGCCTTCATCCACGGGGACGCCGGAGGTCCTCAGGGTCTGCGACGTAAAATATCGGTTGCCCTAACCCCGTGGTCAGCAAACTGCGGCTCGCGAGCCGCCTGCGGCTCTTTGGCCCCTGGAGTGCGGCTCTTCCACAAAACACCACGGCCTGGGCGAGTCTATGTGGAAGAAGGGGCGTTAGAAGAAGTTTAAGTTTAAAAAACGTGGCTCTCCAAAGAAATGTCAATCATTGTCCTGTTGATAGTTGGCTCTGTGGACGAATGAGTTTGCCCACCACGGCTCTAACCTAACCGGTATGGCTCAGTGGATAGAGCGTCGGCCTGCGGACTGAAGGGTCCCGGGTTCGATTCGGGTCAAGGGCATGGACCTTGGTTGCAGGCACATCCCCAGTAGGGGGTGTGCACGAGGCAGCTGATGGATGTTTCTCTCTCATTGATGTTTCTAACTCTCTATCCCTCTCCCTTCCTCTCTGTAAAAAATCAATAAAATATATTAAACACACACACACACACACACACAAATATTTGTTGATCGTGAGTTTCTTTTGGATATGGTGTTTAGAAGAGGGAGTTGTCGTATTTGGGGAATTTTTCCCCAAGGTCTTGGTCACTGTTATCTTAATAATAAAAGGCTAATATGCAAATGGTTGTTACGCGCCATCAGCAGGAGGCCTCATCCCCCGACTGGTGGGGCTTGACAGGGGGACCTGAGGCTGTGTCCCCCCTCCTCCCCCTGAGCGGGGCTTGAGAGGGGTGGGGCCGGCCAGGTCTGCATCTCACCCAAAGGGGGTGGGGCCGGCCGGGTCTGGGTCTCCTGTGATTTTTGAGGCACGCATGGGTGGGTGGGGACTTGACTCTGGGTCCCGCGGCAGGAGGGAGATTTTCATAAACATGTTACTGATTTCCTTTCATCTCTGACACTTCTGCTACAGGGAAAGGGCAAATAGCAATATTAAAATGGTTCCTCTAATTAATTCCCTTTTAACGTGCACGGATTTCGTGCACCGGGCCACTAGTCCTTTTGTATCAATGGAAGCGGCCCTTTCTGCTTAATCACGACAGTCCATGGGTGAGGTCAATTTCGCTCTTTAGAAAAACGGCGTGTTCTCTCTTTTTATTTCGTTCCTGCTGCTCCTGAGGACGCAGCTGTGCCTCAGAGCCGTCCTTTTTGCTGTGAAATGTGTGGTTTGGGTGAGGAGTGCCTGCAGAATCATCGCTGACCATAAGGGGCCACACGGTTTCATCAAGATTACGCGTTGGCTGCGTTCACCGTGTCCACGTTTAGACAGGCTCCAGAAGAAATAGGAAGCTAAGACGTGTGTCCAGAAACACTCGCTTTTGCCCTAGCCAGCGTGGCTCCGTGGATAGAGCATAGGCCTGCAGACGGAAGGGTCCCAGGTTCTATTCCGGTCAAGGGCACATGCCCAGGTTGCAGGCTCCATCTCTGGGGGTGCGGGGGGGGGAGGGGGGAGGTGTGCAGGAGGCAGCCAGTCAGTGATTCTCTCCCATCATTGATGTTTCTGTCTTTCCCTTTCCTTCCTCTCTGAAATCAATAAAATATATTTTAAAAAAAGACATTATAAAACAACAACAAAAAACCCTCCCCAAAAATCCCAAGAATACTAGTTTCCAAGTGTTTCATACTTAACCACAGGGCTGGGCACAAATCGGTTTACAGTCATGAGTACGAGAAACACGGTGTATTCTTGTATGATTATGTAGTGATTCTTTTTTTTTTAATTAAATATATTTTATTGATTTTTTTTTGAAGAGAGGAAGGGAGAGGGATAGAGAGTCAGAAACATCGATGAGAGAGAAACATCGATCAGCTGCCTCCTGCACACCCCCCACTGGGGATGTGCCCACAACCAAGGTACATGCCCTTGACCAGAATCGAACCCGGGACCCTTCAGTCCGCAGGCCGACGCTCTATCCACTGAGGCACACTGGTCAGGGCACTGTAGTGATTCTTGTATTATTTTCCATACGAAAAACCGTACACCTACTCTTGCCAACCCCAATGCTTAACAAATTGAAGCATTAAAAGGGAATGCTCGACGAAAGTCACAATTTTAATTTGTAAATGTTTTTTTTTTTTTCCATCTAAAGCTTACGTGTCTTGGGTACTGTGAATATGAACACAGGCCTTTTTATTTCATCATATACTTGCCGAAAGAATTTACACAACGAACAATCTCCAATGCTAATCTGAGAACTAATTTTTAAAAAAATATTTTTTGTTGATGTCAGAGAGGAAGGGAGAGGGAGAGAGGAGAGAGAGAGAAACATCCATGATGAGAAAGAATCATGGATGGGCTGCCTCCTGCACATCCCCTACTGGGGATGCAGCCCACAACCCGGGCCTGTGCCCTTGACCGGAATCGAACCAGGGACCCTTCAGTCCACAATCCGAACTCTGTCCACTGAGCCACACCAGCCAGGGCTCCGAGAGCTCATTTAAAGCATAGCCTGTTGTCTGTTCTTCTAAAAGGAATCCTAAGAAAAGCTACTGCTTTAGGACATGATGAACAGCTCAGTTGACCAAAAAGACCATCTACACTAATAAAAGAGAAGCATGCAAATTGACCATCACTCCGCCACACCCACCAGCCAATCAGGAGGGAATATGCAAATGAGAAGGACAAAGATGGCAGCCGCCCAGCTGCTCCAGGTGCGGAGTGGCCGGGCCGGGCAGGACGCCTGCTGTGAGAGGGAGGGCGGGGGGGGGGGCGAAGGGATCTACAGGAGCGGCACTCCGGCCGCAGCGAAGGCCTGGGTCCCGGGTGCTGGAGGAAAACGGGTGCTGGAAGCCAAGGGAAGGAAGGCCTATTGCACGAATCTCTTCGTGCAACTGGCCTCTAGTCTTTCTTTTTTTTTTTTTTTTTTAATATGTTTATTGACTTTTTACAGAGAGGAAAGGAGAGGGAGAGAGAGTTAGAAACATCAATCAGCTGCCTCCTGCACACCCCCCACTGGGGATGTGCCCGCAACCAAGGCACATGCCCCTGACCGGAATCGAACCTGGGACCCTTGAGTCCGCAGGCCGATGCTCTATCCACTGAGCCACACCGGCCAGGGCGGCCTCTAGTCTTTCTATAAGCAACCCATTCACTCCCACCAATCCCTCCTCCTCGCCCCCCTCCCCCCCCCCGCCCCCCGTGTGCTTGTAAAAACTTTTGTGTTGGCTTTTAATGATGGGTATCTGAAAAACGTCGACACATTGATCCTCCGTGGTAAGTTTGTTGTCAGAGATTAATCAAGATTGAACATCTGTGGCTCCTCCTGGCTTTCCTTTTTTTGGTTGTTAATTTGAAATTAGAAAAAAAAAAAAAAAAGCAACAACACAAAAAGCGAGCTCTCGCGCACGGCTCCTGGGACATCTGGCCCCTCGCGGTTGATGGTTCGATTACCGCGATCGCCCGCAGCTCCCGCGGAGTGCGAAGAAAAGAAATTGCTTTCCCTGTCAAGGTGTTTTCAATTCAATTCTCACCCATTAGCCCCGTTTGGGTGAGTTTGGGCTCACAGCTATCGGCTCGGAGCGACTCGATCGGGTGATTGATGAAGGTCTTTCCGCTTTATGATAATAGGTCTTGCTTCAAGGGCCCGGGAGAAGCCAGGTGAGATACATTAACCTGCGACTCTGACCTGCATTAGAGTTTAACGTTCCTTGGAGTTCCGGGGTCATTGCCTGAGCCGGGATTCACTTACCGCTGAGCAAAAAGGAGCGCGCGTCGTTTTGGGGCGGGGAGCTAATTAATAATGTGAGGTCCTTCCGGGAGGAGGCGTTTAGAAAGGCCGGAGTTCTCGGCGACGTTGCTTTGATGGCTCGAGGGTCCGACGGCCCCAAATAATGGGACGGCCGGAGTGGTTTGGGTCTCTGAATGACTCTTCCCGGGAAGAGAGTCTCGGTGGGAGCCTTCTAGGAGGTGCTTTCGCACCTCTGGCTTGTGGTCCGTTGTGAGAGGCGAAACAGACGGACAGCGTTTCCCAAATTGCCTGCTTTTTTGTTCTAAATATGCACACGATGTAGAGTAGCCAGTAGAAGCCCGCCTCTCCCATTTTGCAGCTGGAAATAAAGTAACACACCTTATAATGGGGGAATAAGGACACATATGTAATAACTTAGTTAATAAAGAAATTTAAAAAAGTAAAAAAAATAAAGTAACACATCTTAAAATACTAATTTCACTTCCTTAAGGGTTTTGTATCTGTAAGTCAAACTCAAAGAAGAATTATTTTATTTATTTATTTATTTATTCTTTACTTTTAAAATATATTTTATTGATTTTTTACAGAGAGGAAGGGAGAGGGAGAGAGAGTCAGAAACATCGATGAGAGAGAAGCATCCATCAGCTGCCTCCTGCACAACCCCTACTGGGGATGTGCCTGCAACCAAGGTACATGCCCTTGACCGGAATCGAACCCGGGACCCTTCAGTCCGCAGGCCGACGCTCTATCCACTGAGCGAAACCAGTTAGGGCTATTTAAATATATTTTTATTGATTTCAGAGAGGGAGAGAGAGATAGAAACATTGACGATAAGAGAGAATCATGGATCGGCTGCCTCCTGCACGCCCCCCACTGGGGATCGAGCCCACAACCCGGGCATGTGTCCTGACCGGTCAAACTGTGACCTCCTGGTTCATAGGTCGACCCTCAATCACTGAGCCATGCTGGCTGGGCAAATAAGAATTATTTTAGCCCTAACCGGTGGGCTCAGTGGATAGAGCGTCGGCCTGTGGACTGGAGGGTCCCAGGTTCGATTCTGGTCAAGGGCATGTACCTTGGTTGTGGGCACATCCCCAGTAGGGGGCGTGCAGGAGGCAGCTGATCAATGTTTCTCTCCCATCGATGTTTCTGACTCTCTATCCCTCTCTCTTCCTCTCTGTAAAAAAATCAGTAAAATAGCCCAGCTGGCATGGCTCAGTGGTTGAGCATCGACCTATGAACCAAGAGGTCCCGAGTTTGATTCCCAGTCTGGGGCACATGCCCGAGTTGTGGGTTTGATCTCCTATAGGGGGCGTGGAGGAGGCAGCCGATCCATGATTCTCTCTCATCATCGATGTTTCTATCTCTCTCTCCCTCTGGCTTCCTCTCTAAAATCAATAAAAATGTCAATAAAATATATGTTTAAAAAATTATTTTAGATCTAGAATGAGAGGGTTGTTGATTTGAATCTATGAGCAATTAATATCTTTTTCCAGGTTTCTTCCCATACAAATTCCTAAGTATTGTTCAGGGCAAGTCTGTAAGGGTTTAGGCCATTATTTACCAAAAAAAGTTACGTATGTGGTTATTCATTCACGCAAGAGGAGAACTTGCTGCCTTGTGTCCTCATTCCAAACGCTCCGTTTATTCATCTTGCCTTATTCCTCGGTCCCACAGTCCTCAGATGCAGGCGGTGGGCTGTCTACTCCACAAACGGCGCTCGCGTGGGGTGAGGTGTCACACTGAGCAGCCATGGATAGGTCAGGAAACAGTACCCTCACTCCCCTTTGGATGAGCTTCCGGTCAGCACCTCATCCCGGGAGCCACATTGCTGTTTAAATTCTCCTGCCGTCACGCGTGGCGGACAGAAGCCTCAACCCCGACGGGGCCTGCCGGCGCCTTCTCTCCTGAGCCGCGGCGGTTGGACGGTCCAAGGCGAGGCCGGGCTTCTTCCAAGAGGCGCTCGGACCGTGTTCGGAGGGTTTTAATGACGGTGGCTGTGACAGTCGTGTGTGTGTGTGTGTGTGTGTGTGTGTGTGTGTGTGTGTGTGTTTGCCTCTGTCTAATGCCATGTATCCATTCTTTACAGATCCCGTGGTTTTGTGGAAATTCCCAGAGGACTTCGGAGACCAGGTTAGAATCCCATCCTTTTTTTAAAAAAATACATATATATTTTATTGATTTTTTTCACAGAGAGGAAGGTAGAGGGAGAGAGAGAGTTAGAAACAGGAGAGCCTTCCTGACTCATGTTGCCATTTGGAAATAGTGTTCTCTCTTTTTTTAAAATATATTTTTATTGATGTCAGAGAGGAAGAGAGAGAAGCATCCATGATGAGAGAGAATCATGGATCGGCTGCCTCCTGCACGCCCCACACTGGGGATCGAGCCCGCAACCCGGGCCTGTGCCCTGACCGGGAATCGAACCGTGACCTCCTGGTTCCTAGGTTGACGCTCAGCCACTGAGCCACGCCGGCCGGTTCTTCTCTTTGTCTTCTCAGTTCTCTCTTGGACTGACCTCCTGTCCGGGTCTTTGTGGGGTGAGTGTGTGTGCGTTCCATCTTGTAAGCCACCCCGAGAATTCTGGGGGATCTGAACACTCCTCACTCGGGTTTCCCGTGAGGGGGACCGTGTCCTTTCTCAGGGACCCCCATTCTGCTGACCCTCTCTGTGACCTCCCCACCGGCGAGGGGACTTTGTCAGTCGTGGCTGGACGGCTGCTCTGTGCGCCCTGTGGGTGAGGTCAGCCCTCACGTACTTGGTGAGAGACGACAGCAGCCAGCCAGTCGGTGGTGACGAACCTTCATGGCCCCGGATCCCCGTTCACAGCAGTTCTTGGAGACCTGCGTGGTGGGTGGGGGTGGTTGGAGCTGAAAGAGGCTTTAGATACCGCTGTGGCTCATGCCTTTGACTTTATGACTAAAGAAGCTCAAACTGCCCTGGCTGGTTTGGCTCAGTGGATAGAGCGTCGGCCTGCGGACTGAAGGGTCCCAGGTTCGATTCCGGCCAAGGGCACATGCCTGGGTTGCAGGCTCGGTCCCCAGTGTGGGGCGTGCAGGAGGCAGCCGGTCCATGATTCTCTCTCATCATGGATGTTTCTCTCCCTCTCCCTTCCTCTCTGATATCAATAAAAATAAAAAAAAATAAAAATAAGAGAAGCCCAAACTTTATATGGGAATCTGGCCAAGGGCCTTGGGGAATGGTTTCTGCTAAGTTCTTCTTTCATAAAGATCTAAAGTATTTGAAAATAAGGGATTAATTCTTAATACTTTCAAAAATATTTAAACAATTGTGGATATGTGGGTTTTTTTAAAAAGTGTTTCGTTTTTCTTTTGCTTGTTTGGACTTGGTTTTGTCATTTTTAACTCCAAGTTGATCCCATACGCAGAAAAATTAATAATTTAGCTGCCTCCTATACTAACTGTTGCTTTTCTAAGTGAAAAGAACTCCATGTGTTGAGCCAGTTTGTGAGGTGTGGTGGTTCATTTTCACTTCACTACCCCTGTGGGTATAGACATTCTGTATAAACCATATTTCTAAGACACACTGAGTTTTAATTTTTAATGAATATAAAATTTTGTGAAGAGAGATGATAGTACGAGAATTACAATCACCTCATGACTTCCTACTTTGTTTCCTATTCAAATGTGGTATCAGGGATCTGTAGCTTCGAAACCCTACAATAGCCACGCTTTCTTATCCAGGTTTTCGTACGCCGCATGTTATCTGTTTTGTACGTTCTTGTGTCTGCCAAGGAAGAATCAGAATAAAACATAAGCGCAGGCACGTGGGAAAGTGCTTACGATTAAATCGGTGATTATCGTTATAATTATACTAGAGGCCCGATGCACGAAGATTCGAGCGAGACTAGGCCTTCCTCCCCCTGGCACCGCCTTTGTTCGGCCGGAGCCGCCTTCCGCCTCTCGCCTTGTCACGTCAATTTGCATATCCCCTCCGTATTGGCTGTGGGCGCCGCCATCTTTGTCGTGGCGTTACGGTCAATTTGCATATTCCGTCTTTATTAGATAGGATTCTTCTCTCTATCCACCTGTCGTTGTAGAGGCAAGATTGGTTTCTCTTGTCCGTGCCGTGTTATGAAGCTCAGGGCAGAATGTAGTTGCGTTCTGATTTTACCTGCCTGCTGCCTTCAAGTGACTGCTTTTAAACGGTAACCATCTCATGGCAGACCGGGAAACTAATTTGGGAAAGACAGCCGGGTCTTTTAGGAATTTTGCTGCATTTTAGACATTTTTACGGGAAAACAGAGCTGGGGAGCGTTTCAGACTCCCATTGAAAAGAATATTTCCGCATCCATTGTAGATCGTAACATGTGAAAGGCCCTGAAATATTGATCTTATTTTTCTGCCTGAGGGGTGAACAGGTTTTGTGTGGTTTTTTTTAAAGTATATTTTATTGATTTTTTTACAGAGAGAAAGGGACAGGGATAGAGAGTCAGAAACATCGATGAGAGAGAAACATCGATCAGCTGCCTCCTGCACACTCCCTACTGGGGACGTGCCTGCAACCAAGGTACATGCCCTTGACCGGAATCGAACCTGGGACCCTTCAGTCCGCAGGCCGACGCTCTATCCATTGAGCCAGACCGGTCAGGGCGGGGTGAACAGGTTTTATTTGCATAAGCCCTTGGAAGCGAGGTCTTTATTTATTTCTATGGCAGTGAAATGATAATAACTACGCAAAAGCTGCCATTACTCCCAAAAGGTCTGACATCCCCCAGTCGCCTATCGAAATCCAATGATAATAGATGCTGTCGGCTTAGAGAGATAAATGCGGTTTCACGAAAATTTACTTCCTCTTGAGCGGTAAATATTCGGCAAGTTAATCTGCAGTTGGGTCCTAGAAAGTTCTGAGTCTTTGGGAGAAAAAAAAATTTTTGAAAAAATAAAATTGTTTTTCAAGGTGACATAACAGAGGCCGATGAATCAGAAGCAGTTTTCCCCGAGTCAGGAGAAATGAAAGTCGCCCTCACCGGTGTGGCTCAGTGGATAGAGCATCAGCCTGCGGACTGAAGGGTCCCAGGTTCGATTCCGGTCAAGGGCATGTACCTTGGTTGCGGGCACGTACCTGGTGGGGAGTGTGCAGGAGGCGGCTGATGGATGTTTCTCTCTCATCGATGTTTCTAACCCTCTATCCCTCTCTCTTCTTCTCTGTAAAAAATCAATAAAATATATTTTAAAAAAAAGAAGTGAAAGTCAGTTCAGGACAAAACAATGGATGGAAGTAAGAATAACATTGTCAGATGTCACTCGGTGAAGCAATTGAAGTCCTTAAAAACTGGCCTAGAGTCAGCAGGAGGTCCTATGAAATAGGTTTCTTCGACATCATTTTACTTATTATTATTATTATTATTATTATTATTATTATTATTATTTAGGAATAGGTGTAAGTCGAGGGAGGTCTGTGGGTTACCAGGATGAGCCAACGACCCGTACATGCCGCCTTCCTGACCCTCCCCTCCGATTTTTCCCATGAACATTGTTCTCGGATGAGCTCTGTTACAGCGATCCCGCCTCGCTGTCTGCTGACCCTTAAAAGCTGCGCCTGCCGCGCCATCGGGGAGGAGGCCTGGACACGCAGGCGCTGCCCTCTCCACGTTTGGAAGTTTAAAAACACACATCCCCTGCGAGCTGCAAACGCTGAACTTGGCCAACATATGGTCCCAGCTAGCCTCCTCCCCCCCCCCTTCCCTTTGTTGTCTTGCGATTGTTACCGGGCTTTCTGGCCCTTGTCACCCCCCCCCACTCCCCCCCGTTCCGGAGGTGGGGGGCCCGGCCGCCCTGGGGAGGCCCGGAGGAAACAGCGGCGTGGATTATGGAAATATGGGCGGATCTCAAAGGGGACCCCGGTGAAAGGACGGGGCTCAGAGGGAAGCCAGGCGCACCCCTGAAAAGATGACGGGATATGATTGCAGAAGCGATCGTTTGAAATCGTTCAGGCCAGCTGCTGTGGCTCGGAGAAAGGCCGGGCGTGTGTGTGTGTGTGTGTGTGTGTGTGTGTGTGTGTGTGTGTATGTGTGAAGGGGGCCAGATTAGCAGTATTATTTATTCGATCCGTTTTCATTTTTTTCCAGGGGGATAAGATATGTGCATTTTAATAGGCTGCGCCCGCGTGAGGCTTGTTAAATCTTAACGGCGCGATCGCGTTGGGGAGGGGCCGCCAGAGGACTCTGGCAGGCAGTACACGCGGTGGGGTGCGTGTTTAACCTTTTAAAACAGGCGTCGCTTCGAAAAATTAACTTGGTGCGGGTGATCTATTAAGGACGTTCCCGGGTGCGGATGGGGACGGTGATGATCTGTGAACCCCGAATGGTTTTTATGACCTTGTTATTCAAATACACAGTGACGTGTTTATTCGTGTGTGTTTTTCCAGACAAGCGATAAGATTGCAGCTTCTCTGGGTAAACCTACTAATTGGTAACATACATCTTTTTTTTTTTTTTAAAAAGATTATTTTTTTAAAAAAAATTGATTTCAGAGAGGAAGGGAGAGGGAGAGAGAAACACTGATGAGAGAGAGAGAGAAAACCCATGATGAGAGAGAATCACTGATCGGCTGCCTCCCACACCCGCCCCTACTGGGGATCGAGCCTGCAACCCGGGCTTGTGCCCTTGACCGGGAATCGAACCCTGACCTTCTGGTTCATAGGTCGACACAACCAATGAGCCATGCTGGCCAGGCAACATATGTCTTTACCCTTAGCCTGTTGGCCCAGAGAAGGCAGCGGTGCGGTCTCTCGCGGGCGTGCTCGCGATGGCAGACATGGGTGCGGACACGAGGATCGGACTCCTTTCGGATGCGCTCGTGCGCGGCTGCCTGATTCTGAGGTTTGGAAAGCGCGTGGGAAAGCGTTAGCCTGACCGCCCAGCGGGCGTGGCTCAGTGCCCTCACATCGATGGATGTTTCTCTCTCGCCCTCTCCCTCCCCCTCTCTCTCCAATCAATAAAAAGACACTTTTCTAAAATGTAGTAGGAATTAGAAATCACCGCAGGCTGAGAGGACTCCACAGCGAGAAGCGAGAGACCTGAAGGAAAATGTTTCGCGAAAGGAAGACCTACGACCGTTTTACTTTCGAGCTGAACACAGAAAGGTTGACTCTTCACAGGATTCCACTTAGTCTGCTGTTACCCCTAAGTCACCCCTGGTTTTTTTTTTTTTTAAACGACTCCTTATTTTCCGTATCTATAATAATAAAAGGGTAATATGCTAATTACACCGGACAGCCGAACGACCTTCCAGATGTCATTCCGGATGAAGCCGCCGCAGCGGGGGCTGAGGCAGAGGCAGTTAGGGGCGATCAGGCAGGCAGGCAGAGTGGTTAGGGGCGATCAGGCAGGCAGGCAGAGTGGTTAGGGGCGATCAGGCAGGCAGGCGAGCAGCTAGGGGCAATCAGGCAGTCAGGCAGAGTGGTTAGGGGGTGATCAGGCCGGCAGGCAGGCGAGCGGTTAGGAGCCAGCGGTCCCGAATTGTGAGAGGGATGTCTGACTGCCGGTTTGGACATCCCCCAAGGGGTCCTGGATTGCGAGAGGGTGCAGGCCGGGCTGAGGGCCCCCCCCCACCCGCTCCCGTGCACGAATTTCATGCACCGGGCCTCTAGCGTCCCAATAAAAGAACAGAAAGAATAAGCAGGAGGTACGAGATGATCTACTCAAGGGGAGTATCCGCTCTTCCCCGAGAAAGTGTATCGGCTCGCTGCCTGGACACCAGGAACGGTGTTTTCTCTTTAAGGTCCTTCAGGCCAAAGCGGACGAGGCCAGGAGTGACCCACGCCCGTCGCTATTCGGCGAGACCTGTCTGGCGGCTTTCTCTGTGTGAAAAGAACCAGTGTTCGCGGCCCAGTTTCTCAGAGAGAAAGCGTGCGGAGTCACAAGCACCGAGTCCAACACCGGTGCCTTTGTTTAGAGTCTCAGCCAGAGGGGCCCGGGAGGACGTCAGCAGGGAGGGTTGAACTCGATGTTCCGTCCGGCAGGTGCAGGGATCTTCTGTACAATAATAGCTCCCAGTAGTTCCAGTTAGAATTTCAAGACACACGCCTTAAAAACACACACACACACACACACATACACACACACACACACACTCAGGACTTCAGATTTAATTGTCCTTTGACCTATTCAAAGTCATGGGCGTGGACAATCCTACCTAATAAAATAGTAATATGCAAATTGACCGCACCTTCGCTACGCCCAAGCCACGCCCACCCACCAAAGCCACACCCACCAGCCAATCAGGATGAGTATGCAAATTACCCAACCAAGATGGCGGTTAATTTGCATACGCTGAGAGAGGGAGGAGTGAAGACTGAAGACAACTTAGAAGGAAGAGGGAAGAAAAGCGGAAAGCAAGGTGACTGCCAGAGGGAAAACCCGGGCAGGGCGGAGCGGGGTGGAACGGGCGGAGTGGGGCGGGCGGCAGTGGCGAGCGGGTGCAGGCACGGTGGCCGTAAAGGCGGCGGCAGCGGCCGCACACGCGGCCGCAACAGCCGCTTGCAGGATTTTCCTGCAAATGGGCTACTAGTTTTTTTATAAAAGGCAAAGCTTGTGTAGTTTAAGAGACCCTAAAACAAACCAAAACAAACAAACAAAAAAACTAGGAAGCCCCATATTGCTCTTCTGTGATAGCGGAGGGTGGAGCCGTGGTCCCTCTGGCTGCTCCGTGCCCCTGACTCGGTGCCACGTCCTGCCTCTGTCTTCCCCGAGGCCGGAGCCTGTGCCTGGAGCACCGGATGCTGAGCCACCGCCTCCTGGATGTCTCCGCGCTGACGCCCACATTTGTCTTCGTCTTGTGCCCTCCTCGGCATTCCTGGAGCAGCTGTCGCCGCCTGACCCCAGGCCGCCCGTCCCCTTGATTATTGCAGGAGCCTCGTGGCCTCTGACTTCCCAGCCCTGAGTCTTACCCTGTGAGCATCCGCGCTACACAGGAGACCGGACGGAGCTGTCTAAAATTCACGTGTAGTCACGCCCTCCCCCTTCTGTAAACCCTTCAACGCCTCCCTCTTTCTCTGAGGTAGGGTGACCTTAAGTTATTATCCAAAGGGAGGTACTCATTTATTAACTCACTAGAGGCCCGATGCACGAAGATTCGTGCAAGAATGGGCCTGCCTTCCCCTGGTTGCCGGCACCGCCGTCGCTCCGGCTGGAGCCGCCTTTCGGCCTTCCCACGCTGCCCAGAGGCCCGGAGCAGCTGGGGCGGTGCAGAACGCCTGCGTCGATGGCGATGATGCAATCGTCCCGCCCCGCCCCGCCCCCGGCCACTCGGTGCCTGTGTATGCAAATTAACCCGCCATCTTTGTTGGGTTAATTTGCATACTCACTCCTGATTGGCTGGTGGGCGTCGCGAAGGTATGGTCCACTTTCATCTTACTCTTTTATTAGTGTAGATATTTGACCGATAACCTTTACATGGTGCCGTGCCGATCCCAAGTGCACAGTGAAATGACGTTTTGACGGATGCCTACATCTGTGTAACCCACGTTCCTTTAAAGTCACAGACTGTTTTCTATCATTCCAGAAGGTTCTCTCTTGCTGATTCCTGGTTCCTTCCTGTGCCCCCTACCCCGCCCCGACAGCCCCAGGCTACCACTGTTCTGAGTTCTGTCACAGTAAAGGGTAACAGTCGATTTGTGGGTGTCGAACCATCCTTGCCTCCCTGGAATAAATCCCACTTGGTCATGTTGGAGGATCCTTTTCGTGTATTGCTGAATTCAGTTGGCTAATATATTGTTGAGGGTTTTCGCATCTGTGTTTATCGGGGGTACTGGCCTGTAATCTTGTTTTTGTGTGTGTGTTGCCTTTGTCTGGTTTTGGTATTAAGGTCAGTCATGCTGGCCTCATAAAATAAGTCTGGAAGTATTTCCTAGTCTTCATTTTTTTGGGGACGAAGAATTTGGGAAGGATTATTTGTAGACTGCAGGGTCTTCTCGGGTAGGACTGATACACCCCTGCAAGCAAAATTCTTGAAATTTACATGTCAACAGCAGTGTTTTTTGTGTGTTTTTTTTTTAAATAGCACAATGTGTTGGCTTCATGGCCATTATTTGCATCTTCCAACCATAAGAAATTCCTTTTAAAATGTTGATAGAATTACTAGTGACTTGATCAGAGTTAACCACCTCAACCGCTTCTCGTGTCAGCATTCACGGCCCCGCAGCGATTCCCCTCATCTAAGGGGGAAGGAGGAAAGAGACATTCGGCTTACGTTCAGCGTCAGGACCCTGATGGCTGTCTGGTGTGTGTAGATGATATACACAGAGTGGCCCGATGATGATGACCTCTGAACGCATAATAATCTGGCCACGCAGTGTATGTCCTATATAATAAAAGGCTAGTATGCAAATTGTCCCCTCGACCAGGAGTTCGACCAGCAGGCAGGCCGGCCAACTGCCCATGTCCCCTCCCCCTGGCCAGGCTGGCCCGACCCCACCCATGCACGAATTCATGCACCGGGCCTCTAATACTTATATACTGAGTGGCCAGATTATTATGCGTTCAGAGATCATCATCATCTGGCCACTCCGTGTATATGCTCAAATGTGTTTTGAAAAACCCTCCCAACTGATGGTGATACTTTTTTTTTTTTTAACTGATTTCAGAGAAGAAGGGAGAGGGAGAGAGAGATTTAGGACCTTTGTCGTTATTGAACTAGAATTAGGAGATACACTTGACCTATTTTAGCTTAAAAAAAAAAAAAAGTAGATTCTTAAATGCTTGTTTCCCCTGTTCGTTGATCGATTTATCACGCTGAATGGGACCCTCAGGGGGCGGAGACCTAATACGCCGTGGCCGCACCGGCCGCGTGCTCTCTCTTCGCTCGCAGGATCCGCTTGACCCTCCTCCTTTCGGGGACGGGTGCGGGGTCGAGGCCCGAGAAACAGCGCCTGCTTGTCACCGGCCCGGCGCTCCCTTCGGCCCGATCATGGGTGTGTAGTTTGTGGGGCGCGTGGCAGGTGGACGGGGTGCTGCCCGTTTCGTTGTGCTGTTCGTAGCTGACGTTCTGTTTCGTCCTTCTTGTTGGCTTGGTTTTTAACGCTGTCCATGCGCTCTTTCCGTACGAAAATAAAATAGTCCAGAGAATTTAAGGAGGATTTTGGAAACCCAAATCATTTTTCTCGGTTTAAGGAAACTGGGTGTTTTGTAAAGAACACACACAAAAAAACCCCAAAAACCTGTAGAAAACGGGGGGAGGGGAGGAATTAACGTTTGAAAGAGTATTCTTATTGTTTTTTAGATATATTTTATTGGTTTTTTTTATAGAGAGGAAGGGAGAGGGATAGAGAGTCAGAAACATCGATGGGAGGGAAACATCGATCAGCTGCCTCCTGCACACGCCCCTACTGGGGATGTGCCCGCAACCAAGGTCCATGCCCTTGACCGGAATC